>NW_023640536.1:0-43095 GCF_015228065.2 Penaeus monodon | reverse complement strand
TTCTATATATAATATAATCTAATGTGTGTTTGTGTGTAGTGTTTCGTTTGTGTGTGTGTGTTGGTGTATTGATTGTTTTATATATCATACATATATATTAGATATATATATCTATATATATTTATATATATTTTCATCTTTATATATATATATATATATATATATATATATATACCACACGACACACACACAACAACACACACACACACACACACACACACATAGATATATATAGTATATCTATATATATATATATATATATATATTTATATATATATAAAATATATTTAATATACATACCATAAATAATCACATTACATACACACATACAAACGCACACATATACACACAACACACACACATGCACACGCACGGGTGATCAAAATACACCACACACACACACACACACACACACACACACACACTACCACACCCCACACACACACACACAACACATACACACACCACACACTCCACGCACGCACGCACGCACAACACACGTACACCAACAACACACACGGCACACACACACAGCATATATATATATATATATATAATATATATATATATATATATACAAATATATATATACATATATTATATTAATATACAATATATAGATATATATATATATATATATATCTCCATAAGCTATATATCTATTATCTATATATCTATAATATATATATGTGTGTGTGGGTGTGTGTGTGTGTGTGTGTGTGTGTGTGTGTGTGTGCGTGTGTGTGTGTTTGTGTGTGTGTGTATGTGTGTGTGTGTGTTTGTATTTTGTGTGTCTGTGCGTTCACATATATATTATTATATCATTATATATATATATATATATATATCTATTATAATATAAGTTATATATGTCTATGTATTGTTTATATTATATATATATATCTATATATATATATATATATCATATATCCAATATGATATAGTATATTTTATATATATGATAATGTATTATGTATATATATGTTTATATATGAATATTATTATGTATGAATATGTATATATATGTATATCCTAAACTAACCCAAACCTAAACCCAAACCTCACTGAAACCTAACCCTAGGCCTAAACTAAACCTCACCCAAACCACCCAAATCTAACCGAAACCTACCCGAACTAATACTAAACTATAACCCAAAACCTAACCCACACCTAACCCAAACCTAACCCAAACCCAACCTAAACCTAAACTAACCTAACCCAACCTAACATAACATAACACAAACCTAACCCCAACCTACCCAAACCTAACCTAACCTAACCCAAACCTAACCCAAACTTAACACAACCTAATTCAAACCTTACCTAAACCTAACCCAACCGACCTAATTCTAACTGAAATCTACCCCAAACCTACCAAAACCCACCTAAATCTATCCAACCTAACCTAAACTTAGCCCAACTAACTTAACCTAGCCAAACATAACCCCAGACTACCTAAACCTAAGCCAAACCTAACCCAAACCTATCAAAACTTGAACCCAACCTAACCTAAACTTAACCAAAACTACCCAAAACTAACACAAACCTAACACAAACCTAACACAAAAATAACACAAAACCTAACCCAAAACTAACCCAAACCAACCTAACATAACCCAAACCTAACCCAACCTAAAACAACCTAAACTAAACGTAACCCAAATCTAAACCCAAACTAACAAATACTAACCAAACCTAACCAAATCTAACCCAACCTAACCGAACGTTAACCTATAACCTACCCAAACCTAAACCCTACCTACCTCAACCTACCCAAACCCAGCCCAAATCTAACCTATACCTAAAAACCAAACCTAACCAATCCTAACCCAAACCTAACTAAACCTAACGCGAAACATACCCAACTAACTCAAACCGACCTAAACCTACCCTAACGTAACCAAAACTAACCCCAACACGTACACCTAAACAGGGGCTAAACCAAACCGAAACCTAACCCAAACCTAACCAAGACCTAAGCAAACCTAACTCAAGACTCTAATCCAAACTAATCCTAAACGCTAAAGCCAACTGACCCAAACTAACCTAAACCTAACCCGCTACTAACCAACCTAACCCAACTAACCTTAAACTAACCATAACCTAACCTAAACCTAACCTAAACCTAACCAAAACCAAACTAAACCTACCCAACCCTAATCCAAACCTAACTCAACCTAACCTAAACTAACCGAAACTAACCTATTCCTACTGAAAATCTAACCAACCTACCTGAAAACCTAATCCAGTCTATCCAAAACCACCCAAACCTAACTAAACCTAACCTCAAACTAACCAATCATCACGAACTAACCTAAACCTAACCCAAAACTAACCCAACTAACCCAAACCTACCCAAACCCACCAAACTACACCCAAACCTAACCTAAACCTAACCCAAACCTACCTAAACTAATCCAAACCTAACCTAAACTAACCGAAACCTAACCCAACCCACACAATATATATACAAATATATATATCATATATCTATATACAAATATTTATATATATACATATAATATATATATATATATAATATATATTATATTAGTATATATAGATATATATATTTGTGTGGTGTGTATGGGTGTGTGTGTGTGTCTGTTGCGTCAACACACATACATATATATATATCTTATATTATATATATATATAGATATATATATTAGATAATATTTTACATTATACATATATATTATATATAAGTATATTTGTGTGTGTGTGTGTGTGTTTGTGTGTGGTGGTGTTTGTTGTGTGTGTGTTGTGTGTGGTGTGTTTGTGTGTGTTTTGTGCGTGTGTGTGTGTGTATGTGTGTGTGTGTTTGTGTGTGTGTGTATGTTATGATACAATTATATATATATATATACATAATATATATACATGTATGTATATCCTAACCTAACCTAACCAACCTAACCCAAACCTAACCTAACCCTAACCCAAACCTTACTCCAAACCTAACTCAAACATAACTAAACCTAACACAAAAATGACCCAGAACCTAACCTAAAACTTAACTCAAATCTAACCCTAAACCTAACCTTAACCTAAACCTAACCCACCCGAAACCCCAAACCCAACCTAAACCTAACCCAACCTAACCTAAACTAACCCAACCTAACTAAACCTAACCCAAACCTACCTAAACCTAACCCCAAACTACCTAAACCTACCCAAACCTACCAAACCTAACCTAAACTAACATAAATCTAACCCAAACCTAACCTAAACCTAACCGAACTAACCCAAACGAAATCCAACAACCTAACCTAACCCAACCCAAACCAAACGAACCTAAACCTAACCTAAAACCTAACCTAAACCTATCCCTAACCTAACCGATACCTAACCTACACCTAACCTACACCTAATCATAACTAACCTAAACCTATCCTAAACAAGCCTAACCTATCCAAACCTATCCTAACATAACCTAAACAAAACCTGACATAGCAGAAACCTACCTAAAGGTATCCTTCTTTTGCAAACGTACGTAACCTAATATATAGTATATTATAATATATATATATATATATATATATATATATATTGTGTGGTGTGTGTTTGTTGTGTGTGTTGTGTGTGTGTGTGAGTGTGTGTGTGTTTTTATGTGTGTGTGTGTGTGTGTGTGTGTTAGTTTTCCTGTGTGTGTATGTTGTTTTGTGTGTGGTGTGTGTGTATCTACTATATGGATATACGGGGCTCGATATGTCTATGTATATATATTTATATACTTTATATATATATATGTAATTATATATATATATATATAAATATATATTATAGGTATAGATATATATATATATTACATCTATATGTATGCATACTTATAGCTATATAGTATATATATATATATATATATATTATATATATATATATGTATATATATGTATATATATATATATATATATATATTATATATATATATATATAATATATTAATCGTATATATATGCAATTGATAGATATAAATTGACGATATAGGTAGTAGATAGATTGTAGATAGATAAATAGTATGTATATAGATATAGAATATAGATATAAATACCCACATTGATATTCTCTATTCCTTTATAATTACTCCTATCTTTTCTATTTCCTGTCACATACTATTTGTGTTTGAAATGTGGATATAGGTGATCTCGCGATCACACACACACACATACACAGCACACATATATATTATATATCTTATTAGATATATATATATATAGATATATATATAGAGTATATATATGTATAATGTATAATCTATCTATAATATATATATATATATATTATAATATATATATATTATATAAACATATATAGCGAATATATATGAATATATATGTATATATATGTATATAAATATTATATATATATTATATATATATATATATATATATATATATATATATATATATATATGAGTATATATATATCTATATATATATATATCCAGTCTATAATATATATATATGTATACATATACCCTATATATACATAGATCTGTAATATATATATTTATATATATATATATATCGATATATTTATATATTGTATATAGATATAAATAGATATAAATATATATATATATACTATCTCTATATCTATATATATATAATATATATCTATTGTCTATAAGTCTATATCTATCTACTATTTCTATCTATATATATATCTTACTCTTATGTGTGTGTGTGTGTGTGTGTGTGTGTGTGTGTGTTGTGTGTGTGTGTAATCTATATATATATATCTATATATATATATATCTATATTCCTATATATATCTATATACACATTTATGTATATCATATATATAGAGTGAGAGAATAGATAACTATATATATATATATAATATATATATATATTATAGAGTATATATATATACATATATATTATGTATCTATATATATATATTATATATATACCATGCAAATATATATATATATCTATATTATAATATATATATATATAAATATGATATATATATATATATGATATCTATATATAATATATGTAATATATATGTGTGGTTTGGTGCTGTGTGTGCTTGGTGTGTGTATGTGTTGTGTGGGTGTGTGGTTGTGTGTGGTGTGGTTTGTTGTGTGTGTTTCTGTGTGTGTTGTGGTGTGATGGTGTGTGTGTGTTTCTGTGGTGTGCTTTTATATGTGTGTTGGTATATGGAAGGACATATATATATATATTAATATATATATATAATATCTATATGATATATCTATTCCTAGTATATATGTATATATATGTATAGTACACTGATATATAATAGCACACACAACACACACACACACACCTACACACACACACACACACACACACACACACACACACATATATTATATATATATTATATATTATATGTATATATATATATATATATATATATATAAATGTATATATATTAAATATATAGTGCATATATAATATATATAATAGATATATAATATATATATATATTATATGTATTGATATAGACATATATATGTATAATATATTAATATATATATATTATATATATATATATAATATAATATGTGTGTGTGGTGTGTGTGTGTATGTGTGTGTGTGTGTGTGTGTGTTGTGTGTGTGTGTTGGGTTGTTTGTGTGTGTTTGTTTGTTGGTGTGTGTGTGGTTTTGTGTGTGTGGTGCTTGTGTATCGTGTGTGTGTGTGTATGGTTTTGTGTGTTTATATATATATTATATATCATATGTATATATATATATATCTGTTATCGTCTCTCCTATATCTCCTATTCTACATTTTAATAAAATTCACACATCACACCACACACCACACACACACAACCACCCCACCCCCACCCGCACACACACCAAACACCCCGACATTTATATATATTCATAGTATATCCGACTCTATACTTTTGTATATATAAAAACACACAAACACCACGCACACTCACCAACACACCACACGTACACCACACACACCCACACCACACATATGTATAATATTTTTAGTATCTATCATATCTCTATATATATCTATCTCTCCTATATATCTATCACTCTATGTGTGTGTGTGTGTGTTGTGTGTGTGTGTGTATGGTGTGGTGTGTGTGTGTGTGTGTGTGTGTGTTTTGTGTGTGTGTATGTTGTTGTAGTTTGTGTGTGTGTGGTCTGTGTTTACTACATTTAAAATATCTATACCTTCTATGTCGTTATATATCTCTATCTATCTCATACTTATATATAGATACACTTTATATTATCATCTATAATCGAGAGAGATATATATAAACATATTATATATATATATCTTATCATATATATCTATATCTATATATCTATATCATATATATCTCTATATATATATTCTTAAATATAGATCTCTATTATATATATATATATAATGTGTGTTTGTGTGTGTGTGTGCTTGTGTGTGTGTTTGTGTGTGTTGTGTGTTTGTGTGTGTGTTTGTTGTGTGGGTGTGTGTGGTGTGTGTGTGTGTTTTCTGTGGGTGTGCTTTTTGTTATGTGTGTTGTATAGAGGACATATATAGAATATATATATATATATATTAGATATCTATTATCTCTATATCTATATTATATAATGATATCTGTACTATATAATGTCTAATACAGATCATATATAAATATCCTTCTGCTCTCTATATATATCTATATATAGTCTATCTATATATATATCTCTCTCTCACTTGGTGTGTATATAGATTCTATCCTCTCTCTATATGCTCTATCTCCTATATATTATCTCTATCTATATATATCTCTCCTGCACACACCCCCACACACACCCGCACCTACCCACTACCTATCTATATCTATATATCATATATATCTCCTCTCTATCCTATGTACTCTATCTCTCTCTCTCTACTCTTTCTCTCTCTCTGTCTCTTTCTCTTATCTCTCTCTCTCTCGATATCTCTATTCTATCTCTTAATCATATATCCTATCTCTCTACTCCTCATCTCTTATCTCTATATCTATTCATATCTCTATCTGTTCTTCCCAACACCACCTTTTCATTCTTACTACTCTCTCTCTCGTACTCTATCACCTTATATCTATATCGCTACTCTTCTAGCTCTCTCTTCTATCGTCTATCTGTGTGTGTGTGTGTTTGTTGTGTGTGTGTGTGTGTGTGTTTTGGTGTGTGTGTGCTTGTGTATGTGTGTGTGTGTGTGTGTGTGTTTGTGTTTTTCTATCTCTATACTATATACTCTCTCTCTATCTTTCTACCACGCAACCTCCACCCCCGCACCACACCCACCCCCCCCACATACACACCCACACACACACAAACATATGTTGATACCTAGATGATAGATATATAATATATAGATTATATATAATGTGGCGAGACCTGCGTGGCGAGAACACGGTCACTAGCTGGCGCAGGATGTGGGAGGCGCTGGTAGGAGGTCGTACCTGCGGCTGCGGAAGAGATGATCGTGGTCCTGGGCCCGTTGGATTTCTTTGGTTGCGCTTTACAGGACAGCAGCCTGCAAATCTACGTCAAGCAGGCACACCCTGAGACCTGCGGTGCGCTGGCGAGGGCCTGGAGTTCGAGGCCTTCCTGAAGGCAAAACGAGTGGCCGAGGCCAGCTCTCGCCCCGCCGTGACCTCCGGGGCCGGAAGGCTAAAGTGGAAAAATACATTGAAGACGGTGAGCCCGAGAACTTCCAAGGCTTGTGTTGGGGTTGCGGAGAGGTAGGGCACAGACGTATCGAGTGTCAGAGGGAGCGGAGAACACGTCCTCTCAACCGACGGATCTGAGGCCTTCCACATTGGCTGCAAGGACTGTGGGAGGTAGGGTCACCATCCGAGCGCATGTCCTAGAGGCTAGGAAGTGGGGAAAGGCGGAAAAGGCTGGAGTATTTTGCCGACAACTCCACCGTCCTCATTGCCCGGCCCCGACTTGGGTAATGCTTGCCATCGAACCAGCCATGCGGTGAGGGCCAATTAGTGGAAGCCATGCCGCTTACAGTGGACACTGGGCTGAGAAGACCCAAGTGCAGCTGATATGTTGGCCACTATTCGACTTCCAACACACTACAGAGACTGTTTGGTGTTCACGGTGGCTTGTGTGCAGCTCAAGGTGCCCAGTGAGGCCTCGTATTGGCGTGGGCAGCACGTGGCAGCGGCTGCCGGTGGTAATGTGGCCTATCTGGACCGAGCACTGCTTGCTGGCCTTGACTACCTGACGCAGAGTAGGCGTGTGTCGACCTTGGTACTGAAGCAGTGAGGGTGCATGTGAAGATGTGCCCTTGCTTCCAGATGTTGGCTGTGCAGTTAGTTACGGCTGGCAATGCACACCTTTACCCAAAGGAACAGAGTCTAGAATCCGTGTCGAACTGTCAAGAGTGATAACGTGGAGCCCATTCCAAAACTTCAAGCTGGCTTGGCGTAACGTTTTGGGCGGAGCGTGTTGGACCAGGGAAGGGTTAGTTACATGTTTGGTAGCTAACTTCTCCAATAATGACCTTAAGGTGTCAGCTGGTGCACAAGGCTGGTCTTGTGAGGAGTGAGCGTCAAAAGAGTCCCGTCGGGGGAGCGAGGAGTTGGTTGTGTGGGGCCGTTGCCGACTTCTCGAGGGCTTTGGCGGCCACGCTGTGGCGGTACCATGGGCCAGGAAGCTACTCCTTGGGCCATGGTGAAAAAGAAGATCCAGTTAGCCCCAGACGGTCCGATGAGGACGTGGCAGACGCTGACTCGAGATGAGGACGAGCATTTGGATGTGAGGGCGATGCTACAGACGTTAATGGTGACCATGAGCCAGGTCTTTGGGCAGGAGATACCCCTCTGGGTGCACTGCCATCGACCGCCGCCCACACCTCCTCCAGAGCAGACCCAGCGAAGCGAAGAAAGCCGCGCTGGAATAAAGATTTTTGTGTTTCTGAGAACTGAATTTTATTAAATTTATGTATTTGTTTCAGGTTTAGAAATGTCAGAGCAGACGCCAGTGGGTCTTTGTCTCTGTGCGAAACATGTGTTAACATTAAAAGGATGACCGGGCATGTGTTAACATGGAAGGGACCTGGCAAACATGACGCAGCTGGCTTTGACGGAGGAATCGTAGGAACAAGCCGAGAGACGCAGGTTGGGTGCTGCTCCTGTGAGACGCTCGTGTGTGCCCTTGTGACCTGATAACCTGTGTTGCTTGGGGACCTGTTAATAAGCTGTATTGTGCTTTGTGGCTAATGCTTGGTTTCCCCCCTGTATTGTGCCTATAGAAAAGTGTACGGGTAAATAACCAAAATGCCATTTTGTGTTTATTTCGTGGCCTGCCTCGCCAACTTGGTGTTTCCCTGTGTGTTTCTGGGACACTGTGGTGCTCGGTGCCTCTTGGAGCTGTTTAGTGTTCACGACCCTATTATAGCACGCCGTCTGCCTAGCACTGCTTGTGTTGGTGGGCAGAGAGACGAGCGGCCGGCGTACCAATAATATATATTTATGTATATATAATTATCTCTAGTATATATATCTATCTAATATGGTGTACTATATATAATCTACTCCTAATATATCTTATCTATATATATATATATATATAATATATATATTATATATATATATTATGCGTGTGTGTGTGTATGTTATATATATTATATATAGATATATATATATATCTATAATATATGTGGGTGTGTGTGTGTGTGTGTTGTGTGTGTGTGATTTGTTTGTGTTGTACTGTGTGTATTGTAGAGTGTGTCCCTGTGTGTGTGTGGGTGAGTGGTGAGTGTGTGGTAGTAACCTATTATATGATATACATATATATTACTCTATGTATATTTATATATATATAATAATATATATCTATATAGAAATATATATATATCTCCACTCTCCCCCTCTTCCTTCTCTCTTCTTTCTCTCTCATCTCTGTCCCTCTCCCTCTTCTCTCTCATCCGGCCCTCTCTCTCTATATGCTCTCCCCCCACCTCTCTCTCTCTCTCTCTCTCTCCATCTCCCCCTCCTCTTTATCTGTCTCTATACTATATACTACATCTCTGTTGTTATATTGATATTAATATTATTATTTTGTTGTTTTATTGTATAGTTGCAAATATATATTATCTGCAATAATTGCAATGATAATGATGATATTGATAATGAGATGATAATGCAATAATGATGATAATGATGATGCTAGTGATGATAATGATGATTGATGAGTAACGATATTAATGATGATAATCATGATTATAAAATGATAATATAGTCATATATAATATAAAAAGGTAAAGAAAATATTTTCAAAGTCGAAAAAGCCGCTAAATCTCGCGAAATATCGCAATTATTTGTCTAATAATGATAATAATTACCAGAATTTCTATTAATCATGACAATAATGATGATAAAAGTGAGAATAAAGAGAATTTTTGATAATATTTAATTATTATTATTATTATTATTATTATATTATCATTATTATTAACTATTGTTACTTATTATTACATTATTATTGTTACTTATTATTATTGATTATTATTATTATTATCATTATTATATATTATCGTCTTCATATTATTATTATTGCTTTAATTATTTAATATTATTGGCCAAAAATATATTAGCAACTGTAATAATAACAATAATGATCATAATAAGTATAATATAATGAGTACATATAATAATAATAATCGTTATATATTGATATCAGATTACTAACGATAAAACGATATTCCCTTAAAATATGTTAATACTTATTATAAAATCGTATTATTGTTATTATTAGATGTTATATTACTCTAGCTGTTGTGTAATTGTTTAGTTTGGAACATATATATTAACAAACTGCGAATAATTGCAATAATAATGGTAATAAGTGCAATAATGATTATAATAATAGCAATAACTAATGAAAATTATGATGATCATGATGATAAGTTATGATATAACGATAATATGATTAATAATCATGATATTATCTGATGATAATAGGAATTGTGGTCCATATCTGATATAAAAAACGTAAATAGAATGATTCCCAAAACGTCGAAAAAGTGGCAAAATCTAACGAAATGTAGCCTTTTCAGAATGTACTCCAATATGACGTTTTTTTCGATTTATTTGATGATTTTGGGCAATTATTAGAGTAATAATGATTAAGAATTACCGAGAATTGTATAATCATTACAATAATGATGGTATAAAAGTGACAAAGAATTTTGATAACATTGATGATTATTATATATTAATATTATCATTATTATTATTATTATTATTATCATTATTATTATTATTATTATTATTATTATTATTATTATTATTATTATTATTATTATTATTATTATTACTATTATTACTATCATTATTATTATTATTACTATTATTATTATTGTATTGAAATTGTTATTTCAATAAGTACAATGTATTAAAGGTATTATGATATTAATTATTTGTGGTAAATATGATATATTTTCCATTGTTTAAGTGTACTCAAGGATGATTTATGTAAAGGAGCCTATTATACGAAGCATCCCTTTGTCGTTTTGTTTTGTCTGGAGACGCATGGAAGCATTGGAACGCGTTGACGGGAGTCAATTTTTGACAAGAAATTGTGATCAACTAAAATATTGACAGCTGTAGAGAATTAGATTCATGGATGTGTTAAATTTGACTCTGCCCTGATTGGAATCTATGTCACCAATAATCATGTGGAGATGGCATTATGTAAGTTGAAATTCTCAGTTATTTTGATTTTATGAAATGTTTTGTGTTCCTTGTGGAGTCAGGATGTGGCATTTACGAATCCTCTTTATTTGAATATTATCAAGTTCTGATTGTGTTATTACATTTACTGAACTTTAATTGGATCTAAGGATTTATTAGGCTTTGTTTCCTGTATCAAGTGTTAATACTGATCTAATTATGTATATGCAGTTTAAGAATCTGTTATTCTTCTTGGGCCAGTTCCTAGATATGTGATTTCTCTGTTTCAGGTTGAACCTTCAACATTAAAGGTTTTACAACAGTTGCTGAGTATTATTGGTATGAAAATTATTATTATTATTTTATTATTATTATTATTATTTATTATTATTTATGTATTATTGCATATATTATATGTATTATATATATATATTATTATTGTTTATGTTATATTTATGTTTATTATTATTATTATTATTATTATTATTAGTTATTATTCATTATTATTATTATTATTATTAATGTATTATCATTAGTATATTAAGTTATTATTACTCATATTATAAAATTTAATTGTGATATCATATCATATATAAGTATTATATATATAGGTTAATGAGTGTGTTACTTATTATTAGACCTTCATTATTAGTTAATCAAATATATATATGTATTATACAATATTAGGAAATTTATCGTCATATTACTATGAGTAACATTATAAATTATAGCTATGTATCTTTGTTACCTTTGAGAATATATCTATTTATTACACTTTTCCAATTCTATGGTCAACATTAGTTGATGTTCATTATTATTCGTATATTACTATTATCTGGAAAATATCGTGCATTTCACGACAAGAGTGAGGTAAAATAGCCATGTGCATTTACCTAGCTAAGCCTCTTCCATTTATCTTGGCCGGGAAAGCCGTGTCAAATAAAATGTGACAGCGGGATAGACCTCATAGCGCAATGCTGAGTCCTTACTATTGACTACGCGCTCGTGAGAAGAATATTTTGTCATTATCAAGGTCTTTTTCTCGGATCATGGTATGTAGCGTTCTTTCCTTTTGTTCCCATTACGGTTTTGGTAGTATTTATGCATTTGTACAATAATCGTATGCGCGTGTGCCTTTTGCCACCGGGAGATTTGACAGGCCAGCAGCGCCAATACGTCGTGAAACGCCAGTAAGCAATGTTTTATTTCGAGTGCTGCGTTGGTACCGGGTCATTTTTAAAGCCCTTTTGTGGATATACTGGACAAATAGACATTCGTTTCTATCACAGCCTGATATTTGAACCCATCCAGTGCCGCAAATGCTGATAAAAGTGATTAGAAACAAAGCAAATGTGACCATAGCCGGAAGCAAAGAAACGTTCGGTGTTTCGCGATATAAAAGGTATTTGGTTTTACCCTGGAGGTCCAGGGGGCATAGCCCCCTGGCTAGGTGTAAATATTACCACGGGGGTCCAGGGGGCATAGCCCCCTGGCTAGGCGCATAAATTACCCCTGGGGGTCCAGGGGGCAGAGCCCCCTGGTAGGGAATATATAGATCGTAGTGTATAAATCCCACAGGATTAAGGTTAGGTTGGTTTATTGGTTAGGACGCATTGTACGATTACCACGGGGGATCTGGATTATGTGAAATCCCGTAGATTTTTACCGAATGATGGGTTTGGTTCCCGTAGAGTTTTTTCGAAAGTTGGCGCGTCGGGGCGTAGAGTTTGAAAGATGGCGGCGACGTCCATAGAGTTTCATTGTCCGATTTTAAGCATTTTTTGTGCTTGTTTTACACATTTCTGTTCACTTTTCTTCTTATTTCAGCTTGTTTTACCCCACAATTTCCCTTATCTACTTCATGCCCTCCCCTGCTATCGGGACTTATCAAATCACATCAAGATTGTCGGCTGGAGAATGCTACTGAAAATATCATCGGATTCGTTGTCATCTCACGAAAACAAATCTGATGATATAAATATTGTCTGGGAAGACCCGGTTGTCATTTTCGATAAATTAACCCTATTATTACTATTATTATTATTATTATTATTTATTTATTATTATTATTATTTTATTATTTTATTATTCATTATCATTATCATGATCATCATATATATCATCATATCCATCATATCTATTCATCTCATATCATCATCATCATCATCATCATCATCATCATCTCATCATATATATATTTATTATATTATTACTTAATATAGTATTATTGCCAAAAATTATTATTATAATGTAATAATAACAATAATAATAACAATAAGCTATATAAATAATAATATAAATAATAATAATATATAATTATATATCATATTATTATTATTAGTTGTTATTATCCTTATGTTATTTTTACTGGTAATATAATTGTAAAAACAATAGTATATAATATATATATGTATATAATATATAATATATATTATATATAATATATATATATATTATAATAATATATATGATATATAATATTTGAAATTTTGGATTATTAGAGTATAATGATAATATTACGAATTGTATTAATCTGAGCATGATGATAAGAGAATAAGAGAATTTGATAAATTATGATTAATATATATATATTTATTATATATTATATATTATTATTTTATATATTATTTATTATGATATTATTATTGGGTAAATATGATATTATTTTCCCATTGATTAAAGGTACTGAAGAATGATATATGTAAAGGAGTCTATTATATGAAGCATCCCTTAGTCGTTTTGTTTTTGTCTGGCGACGCATGGAGGCATTGGAACGCGTTGACGGGAGTCAGTTTTTGACAAGAAATTGTGATCAACTAAAATATTGACAGCTGTAGAGAATTAGTCTTTAGGATTTTCTTTTGGCTTTAGGATTCCTCTCCCCCCGGGGATTACGGTTGGCTGGAAACTTCTTGGATTCTTCTTGGCCTCTAGAGATTCCTCCTGTCGACTCGGGGTTGTCGGCATCGTTCTGATGGCGTCCCGCCCACCAGGCGCCTGCGGTTCGGCCGTAGGGCAGAACCCCCAACCACCGATAAGACTACCAAGTGATCACGCACAGGCCGAGGGTGGCAAGCAGAGGTAAAAGACACACTCAAGGAAGCGAGTATCAGTCCTGGCTATGCTTATTCCAGCTCCTCCAGGGCTCTCTGCAGTACTACAATTAAGTATCATGCTGTGACCACGGCGGCTCAGACATGAACCTACCGTTAAAAAAGAAAGAAAAGAGAATTAGATTCATGGATGTGTTAAATTTGACTCTGCCCTGATTGGAATCTATGTCACCAATTAATCATGTGGAGATGGCATGATGTAAGTTGAATTCTCAGTTATTGTTGATTTTATGAAAGTTTTGTGTTCCTTGTGGGTCAGGATTGTGGCATTTACGATATCCTTCTTTATTTGCCTATTATCAACAGTGATTGTGTTATTTACATTTACTGCGCTTTAAATTTGGTTCTAAGGCTTATTAGGCTTTGTTTCCTGTATCAAGTGTAATACTATCTAATTAGGTATATTGCAGTTTAAGAATCTGTCATCTTCTGGGGCCAGTTCCTAGATATGTGAATTCTCGGTTTTCAGGTTGGACCTTCAACAATAAAGGTTTACAACAGTTGCTGAGTATTATTGGTGACAACTTATATTATTATTACTTATTATTATATTATATTATATTATGTTATTGTTATTTTATTGTTATTGTTATTGTATTGTTTTATGATTATTTAATTATATTACTTTAATTATAGTATTATTGCCAAAAAAATATTATTAATAATTGATAATATAAACAGAATAAAATTAATAACTACAATAATAATAATAATCAGTTATTAATATGTTATTAATATTTATCATTGTTATTAGTATTATTATTATTATGTATTATTATTTTATTATATTATTCTATATCCTTTTATCATTATTTATTATTGTTATTCTTGTTACATTGTTATTATTACTATTATTACTATTATATTACTATTATTTTTAGTATTATTTTATTTATCATTATCATTACATTATCATTATCATTATTCATTATCAATTATTCATTATCAATTATTACTTAATTATAGTATTATTGCCAAAAAAAGATATTATAAATGTAAATATAACAATAATAATAACAATAAGCATGAATAATAATAATAATAATAATAATAATCATTTAATGTTGTTATTAATATTATTATGTGTTATTATCTTATGTTATTTTTATGGTTATAATTGTAAAAAACAATAGTAATTAGTCTATATATATAGATATATATATATATATTATATAATATATATATATATATATATATTATTTATATATTTATTATTTATTTATATATTATATCTATTTGAAATTTTGGCAAAGTAGTAGCGTAATAATGATAATAATTACCGGAATTGTATTAATATGACAGCTTGATGATACAAGAGAGAATAAAAAGGAATTTTGATTAAACATTTGATGATTATTGAATATATTAATATTCTCGTTATTATTATCATTTTTATTATTATTATTATTATTATTATTATTATTATTATTATTATTGTTACTATTATTGCTTTTATTATTATTATTATTATTATCATTATTTTATTATTATTATCATTATCATTATCATCATCATCATCATCATCATCATCATCATCGTCATCATTATTCATTATCATTATACTTATCATGCTTTCATTATCATTATCATTTCATTATTATTATTATTATTATTATTATTATCATTATCATTATTATTACTTTAATTATTAGTATTATTGCCAAAAAAATATATTTTAAATGTAATAATATCAATAATACTAACAATAAGCATAATAATAATAATGAAAATAATGATAATTAATAATATAATCGTTATAATGTTGTCATTAATATTATTATTGTTATTATTTTCATTATTATTATTTTTACTGGTATTATAATTGTAAAAAGAATAGTAATTACATATATAGATAGAAGATAGATAGATATTATATATATATATATATATATATATATATATATATATAATATATATGGCAACGTCCAAAGTAAATGGAAATGCTGGGCAAATGTCGGGGTGCAGGATTGGAACGAGAGTTACTCGTCACAGCCTGCGCCCCGCGCAGGCGCCAACCCACCATGAAGTGTGGGGGAAAGCCCTCGGGCACCCACAGGTGGAAGGCGGTCCCACAGCCTGCCGACCCCTTTATTTGGGGCTGTTGTTGGCGGGTGGCGGGCAGAGTGGCGTGACCCGGAGTGACCACTCCGAGGCTTAACCTCAGGCGTGCTTAGGGTAGGCGCTTCGGGAAAATCCGGAGTCTTGCTGGCAGGATGATCGGTTACCTCTGCTATCGCCCGGGAATTGAAGCGACTGGGAGTTGAGGTGGCTGCCCTCTCAGAGGTGAGAAGACCTGGTAGCGGCACCCGTCATGTGGGGTGGTTACACTACTACTGGTCGGGCCGTAGCGATGGTCACCACCTTCCAGGTGTAGCCATAGCCATCTTCCAGTCGACTTCAGCTGCGGTAGTCGGGTGACACCAGTTGATGATCGGATCATGGCATTGAGACTGAAGCAGCTTTTGGTTCTTGTCTCTTATTGTGTATACGCTCCTACGATGTACATAAAACCGATGTGGAAAGAGAGCGTCTACGCCAAACTCGCATCTGTGGCAGACGATTGCCCCCGGCAGACATTCGCATTGTTATGGCGACTTCAATGCGGTATCCGGCTGTGACCGAGTGGCTACGAGATGTTCTTTCGCCCCATGGGCTCGGGAGCTGATTCCCAGCTAGCGAGAATAGCCGCCTTCTCCGGGGGGGGGAACTTTGCATGGTCCCAGAAAATGAGGATTCTCTGGCTCTTGTACCAGCGCTCAAACTTCGCACGCTGGACTGGTACAGCGATACGGGTAATGTTGCCAAGGAGGATCAACCACATTTCTTGTCAGCACGCGATGGAGGATCCTCCAGAACTGCAGGGTTTACCGGTGTGCGTGAGTCTGTAGGCAACCGACCATAGGCCTGCTTGTGGCTACACGGCGGGTACACTTCAAAAATCCCCATCCCTCCAAGTGGCCAATCTAAAGGTAGTTTCACTTGGACAGAATAAGGGAGGAGGAGGGGACCGTGGGTTCGCCACGGCAGTCTCTGACGATTCCCAGAAACAGCAACCTGACGGATCCAGTTGCCTCTGTGGGAGTCCTTCAAGCGTTGGAACACTCGAAGCAGCTCAGGAGTCCATTGGCGTCTGCACAAGGACAAGGCAGAATACCATCTGCACCTGGAGACATTAGCGCCACTGAAGCGTGTGCAAGACCGGTTATGGGAATCAAGTCTTGCGTCGTTCCATGGTGCGTAGGGCTCGGACACTGCTGAGAAGGGACTCAAGTCTTGCGTCGTTCCATGGTGCATTAGGGCTCGGACACTGCTGAGAAGGGACAAGGAACAGTTCATCAGGAATCTTGCTGAGGAGGTCAAAGGCCATTTCTTGGTGTAAATGACCTTCGCCCTGCCTACCAAGCCCTGAGAAAACTGAAACCCTAAGCCCTCCTCACAGATGACTGCAGTCCGTCAGCGGATGGAGGCTCATCTCAGATCATGTTGGGGTTCGTGAACGTTGGGCTGCGTATTTTGAACAGTTGTACCAGTTGGACCCTTTCCAAACAGTTAGCTTGGATGCAAGCGAGGTCTCAAGTGCCTGTGCCGGACCCACCCATCAGTGAGGAACCTCCTACCCTAACAGAGGTTAGGTTCGCTTTCCAGAGCTGAAGAGTGGAAAGCTGCAGGCATATGTGATATCCCTGCTGAATGACTAAATGCTGGGGGTGAAACCTATGGCTCGGGGGCCTGCATACAGTCCTGACTTGCCATTTGGCAGTTATTGTACCATTCCCCCCCTGACCGGCTGAGGGGACGTGGGTCATCCCTTCTCTGGAAGGGGATAAAGCGGACGATGGACTGTAGCAACTACCGTGGAATTTACACTGCTCAGCATACCAGGCAAGGTTCTCGCCCACATTCTTCTGAAATGGATCCGGCAACCACCTACTGAGGCACAGAGACCGGAGCAGTCTGATTTTACTTCTGGCAAGTCCACATAGACAGTATACTAGCGCTTCGAGTAATGTGGGGAACGCCGTCGTGAGTTTGGTCGTGGGTTGCTTGCAGCCTACATCGACTCAAAAGAAGTGTTTGACTCGGTGCATCGGGAATCACTAGGGGAGATCCTGAGGCTCAGGGGAATTCCGACCAGATTATTGGCCTGATTAGCAAGCCTCTATACTGGTTATGAAAGTGTTGTAAAGTGTTTGGTGGGGGTTGTCGAACTTCTTCCCTGTTATTCAAGGGGTGAGGCAAGGCTGTGCCTTGCACCCACACTTTTCAACAATTGTATGGACTGGATAATGGGCAGAGCTACTAGCCAAAGTCAGTGCGGAGCAACACTAGGCAAATTAAGGTCTCGGACCTTGACTTGCCAACGATGTGCCATCCTATCTGAGTCCCTCGAGTCACTTTTTGTGGCGGCTCTTGATGCTTTAGCCATGAGGCGAAGCCCTAGGCCTAGAGGTCTCCTGCGACCAAGACCAAGATTCAGGAACTTTGGGGGCCTGTTAGGGGAACCCGTTCAGTCGATCCATGCTTACTTTTTTCTTTTTTTACGGCGAGGAAGTTGAAGTCAAAAGCTGTAATAGGTAGAAAGATAGATGTATAGATGTGTGTGTGTGTGTTTGCATGTAGTGGAGTGTTATTTATGTACTAATGTATATTATGTACATGTATATGATTTTATACAAGTTTTATATACATTACCATTATACTAGACCACCCACCAATTTATTTGCTTATCTACACCCCAAAATCCACTATATAATAATAACAATAATAATAAAATAATGATTATCATTAAAATATTCTTATCATTGTTGTAATAATTATTATTAATAACAATAGTACAAATTAACATTTATAAAAGTTATATAGTATATATATATATATTATATATATATATATATATATATATATATAATATGAATATTATATATATCTATATATTATATATATATATGATAGATAGAGATATGATATATTATATGTATATAAATAATTGATAATTAATATATATATATATATATATATACATTATATATGTATATATATATACATATACCATAAACATATATACATAAAATATGTGTGAGTATATATATAGATATTATATATATAGTCTATATATATATGATATATATATATCTAGAGATATATATCTATATACGGTATACACCACACACACACACACCACACACACCACCACACACAAAAAAATACACACACACACACACCACACACACACACACATGTACACACACCACACACACACACACACACAAACACACACACACACACACACAACACACACGCACGCACACAAAATACACACACACACACGCCACACACACACACCACACACACCCACACACACACATATATAGATATAATATAATATACACCACATTATTATATATAAATATAATATATATATCTATATATCTCTATATAATAATATATACTATTATATTATATATCTATCAGATATATATACATCTATGTATATATAACAATATATATATATATATAGATATACACACCTTATATATATATATATATTATATCTATATTATATATGTGTGTGTTGTGGTGGGTGTGTGTGTGTGTGTGTGTGTGTGTGGTGTGTGTTGTGTGTGTGGTACGTGTTGTGTGTGTGGTGTGGTTGTGTGCGTATATGTGTGTGTGTGTGTGTGTGTGTGTGTGTAGGTTGTGTGTGTACTATATATATATAAATATATATATATAATATATATATATATATACGAGTATAATATATAGATAGATATATATGTATACTATATATATATATATCATATATATATAGATCATATATTATTATATATATATATTTATATTATATATATATTACATCTATGATATATATCTCAAAATGTTCACATATCACACACACACACAAACACACACACACACAACCACACACACACCACCACTCACACACCACCAAACACACAACACACCCACATATATACTTATATATATATATATATATATATATATATATATATATAATATATATATATATAAATATATATATAATATTATAAAGTGGATGGTATGTATATATTAACAGACACACACACTATACATAGACGTATAGGCATCTGATATGTATATATATATATATATATATATATATAATATATATATATATTATATATAATACATATATGTATTTATTATATATAGTATATATATATATATATATATATATATATATAGATATATATATATATATTATATATATATCTTATCTATATATATATATATTTATATATATATATATATATATTATATATCTATATATATATATATATATAATGTTTGTGTATATATATATATATATGTATATACATACATACATAAAATATATATAAGTATACACAAACACCAGAAATATATATATTTATCTATCTTCTATCTATCTATCTATTTAATCTATCTTATATATTATCATCTATCTATCTATCTATCTATCTATCTATCTATCTCTCTATATATATATATATATATATATATATATATATATATATATATATATATATATAATATATATATATAATAATATCTTATATAGGATGTATATATATAAACACAACCAGCACACCACCAAGCACACACACACACCTAGATAGATAGAGCGATTAGTGATATATAGTATAGAAGAGTATATTATAATATATAGATATATTATATAATATATATATATATATATCTATATATAGACATTATATGATATATATATATATATATAGTAGATGAGAGAGAGAGATATAGATGAGATAGTATAGATATATATAGATAATATATATCGATACATACATATGTAGATATATATATACAATATATTATAATATATAGGAGAAGATAGATAGAATAGAGATATAGAGATATATATGAAGATAGATTATATAGAGATATATGTACTATATATATATATGCAAAATATTATATAGTATATATATATATATATATATCTATATATATATATATATAGATATAATAATAGATAGATATGGATATAAGAGAGACAGAGATACATACATATATATACATAGGATATGATATATATATATAGCTATAGAGATAGATATATATATATATATATATATATATATATATATATATTTATATTTATATATATATATGTTACATATATATATAATATTAAAAAGATAGTATATATATATATATCTATATTATATATATATATATATATATATATAATATATATTAACTATTATATTTATATATATTTATTTATGTATGTGTGTGTGTGTGTGGTGTGTGTGTATGTGTATGTGTTTTTCTGGTGTGCTTTTTCTATGGGGTGTGGGATAGAGAGCATATATATGTCTAGATAGAGATATATATATCTATATATATAATATATATATATAATATATATATATATATCATATATATATATATATATGATATATATATAAGATATTATATATATATTATGGTTTGTGTGTGTGTTGTGTGTGTGTGTGTGTGTGTGGGTGTGTGTGTATGTGTGTGTGTGTGTGTGTGGTGTCGGTAGTGTGTGTGTGTGTGTGTGTGTGTGTGATGGATACGTAGATAGATATATAAAAATAGTGTGTGGTTTGTGTGATGTGTGTGGAGGGTATGGATATATATATATATATATATATAGATATATAGATATAGATATAATGTATATATATATAATTATATATATATATATTATATATATAAACAATCTATATACATTATACTATATATATATATATATATTATATATATATATATATATATATATATATTATATAACTCTTGTATTATACAAGAGGATCTAAATGTCATGTGTAAACTATTGTATATAATATATATATATATATATATATATATTATATATATATATATATATATATATTATATATATATCTATTTACACATCCATTATTTAAATATTCGTTTAGACAGACACACACAAACCCACACACACACACTTACACACAACACACGAACACCCATACACAAACCAAACCCACACACAACACACACAACACACAGACACGCACACACCACACACACACACCCCACACACACACACACACAAACACACCACGCACACCACACACCACAAACAACAAACACACAGACATACACAGCTATATATATATTATATATATATATATATATCTATATATATATATATGATGATATATTATATATATATATAATATGATATATTTATTTATTTATTTGTTATTTATATATATATATATATGTATATATATAGATATGTATATATATATAAGATATATATATATAATATATAATATATAGATATCTATAATATGTATAATATATATAATCTATTATCTTATATATATATATATATAGATATATATATATATTATATATATATATATATATATATATATTTATATCTATATAATATTATAGATAGATAGATAAGAATAGATAGAATAGATAGATAGTATCGATAGATAGATAAGATAGATATGGCTAAAATATAAAAACACACACATATATATATAATATAAAAGAGATATATATATATATATATATATATATATATATATATCTAATATACATATATTATATAATATTACATATATATATATTATAAATATATATATATATATATATATATATATAATATATTATATATATATATATATATAATATAGTATATAATATATATATATATATATAGTATAATATAGGTATATATATGCATATATATATATATATATATATCTATATATATATTATATATATATATATATTATAATATATATATATATATTACATATGACTTACACAAACACACACATACCATGTATATGTATTTATATATATCATCTATATGTTTGTATATTAAAAGCACACACACACACACACACACACACAACCACACACACACACCACACACACACACAAACACACACACATATATATATATAATAATTATATATATTATATATTATAGATATATATAATATATATATATTTTTATATACATATAGATATGTAGAATATAAAACACAAGTATACATATATATGTATATATTATATAGATATATATAATATATATATGATATATTATATATATATATATATTATATATATATATATATATATTTATGTTATATATATGTAATAGATAGACTATATATATATATCATAGTATATATTATTATATATATAAATAGTATTATATATGTACTTACACAAACACACACATACATGTATGTATTTTATATATATCCATCTATATGTTTGTATATATAAACACACACACACACACAACACACACACACACACACCACACACACACACACACCACCACATTATATATATATATATATTATATATATATATATAATATAATATAGATATATATATATATAATATATGTTATATATCGAATATATATCTATATGTGTGTGTGTGGTGTGTGTGTGTGTAGTGTGTATTATACAAGAGTATATAAATGTATGTGTAAATATTTGTCGTATTTATTGATAAACAGCTCCCCCTCATCTTCCTCCCTCCAATTCTGTCTCTCCGTCCAACCCTGACTCCTCCTCATCTTACTTCTCATGTTCTGTGTCCTCTGTTACCCCCTTCTTACCTCCCTTCCCCCCTTCCACCTCTATCTCTCAGCTTCCCCCATTCCTTATCGTCTCCTCCTTCCAACTTCTGTCTCTCCGTCCCCCCTCCTTTCCCTCCTCCTCCTCCTCCTTCCAATTCTATCTCTCCGTTCCCCTCTTCATCTCCTCTTCCCCCTCCTTCAAATAATTCCAACTTCTAATCTCATCATGCCACCCCCTACTACTCCTCCTCCTCATGTACAATTATATCCTCTCCGTTCCCCACCTCCTACAAACTCCTCCTCCTCTCCGCTTCCACTTTCTATCCCCCGATCCGCATTCCTCCCTCCCCCCTCCTCCACTCCTTCCACTTTCTATCCCTCCCATAGCCCCTTCCTCCTACTTCATCCCCTTCCTCTTTATTCTCCCCCGTTTCTCTTCTATCTATCTATCTATATCTATGATCTATCTCCTCATCCGCCTTCGTTTCACTTCTATCTCTCACCGGTTAATGCCTTCTCCTCCTCCTCACTTTTTCAACCCCCTTCTCCCTCTGTCCTAGTCCTCAAAGTGACCCTTTCTCCTCCTCTCCTCTCTCATCGTTTTTCTTCCACTTCTATCTCTCAGTTTTTTCCCCTTTCTCCTCTTCTCCTCCTCCTTCCACTTTTATGCTTCCCGTATTAATAGAAAAACCCACTCTTCCGTGTGAGAGAATGGAAGAAAACAACCCACAATACAAAAATTAGATTTATTGAAAATGAGACTACACGTTCAGTTACACAAAACACCACACACACACACGCCCACACACCACACACACACACACACACACACCACAACAACACAACCACACCACACACACACACACGCACATTATATATATATATATATATATATATATATATATATATATATATATATATTAGTATATGCTATGATGTATGTATGTGTATGTTTTGTATGTATATTATATATATATATATATATATATATTACATTTATATATATATCTATATATAATTATAGTATGTATGTATGCATGTAAGTATATATTGTATGTTTGTATGTAATGTATATATATATCTTCTTCTTTTAACGGTAGCGTTCTGTCTGAGGCGCCGTGGTCAACAGCATGAACTTAATTGTAGTTTGGTTATGTTGTGATGCTCTTGAGGAGTACGTTGTAAGGTCCCCAGTTCCTTTCCACGGAGATTGCCGGTGTTACCTGTAGGTAATCATTCTCTCTATTTATCCGAGGCTTGGGACCAGCACTTGACTTGGGCTGCTTGGCCACCCAGGGCTAGGGTAGGCAATCAAGGTGAACTTCCTTGCTACAGGGAACAACGCGTCGGCCGGGATCGAACCTGAACTCAGAGTGACAGTCGTGACAGTCTGATCCGGACGCTCTAACCATTCGGCCACCGCGGTCCGTATATATATATATATTATATATATATATATATATATATATTTATAATATATATGTGTGTGTGGGTGTGGTGTGTGTGTGTGTGTGTGTGTGTGTGTGTGTGTGTGTTTTCTGTATGTGTGAGTTTTTGATTCTGTTTTATATATATGTATTATCATTATTACCTAATAATTTCCAAAATCATCAAAAAGAAATCGAAAAAAAAACTCCTTATTTGGAGTATACTCTCAAAAGGCTATATTTTCGCTAGATTTTCCGCTTTCGATTTTGGAAATGTTTTCTTTACCTTTTTTATTATATGTGACAACAATTTCCTTTATTATCATCATTATTATATAATTATCATCAATATTATCGTTATCATCATTATTACACTTTAAGAAAACATCGACAATCGTAGGCCAATGAAAACTTCAGCAAAGACGTATATTGTCATTCTGGTAGCCATTCTGTCATCTGGTGTCATATCGTCATATGGGTTGCAATATTGTCATTGTCATTCTGTTGCCATTGTAATTATGATGTATGTACGTTATGGTTGTCATATCATTCTGGGTGCCAGGTGTTATTCCGGTTGTCAGTCAATCTTGTATTTCAAATTATTGGCATAATTATGGTGGTCATAGTGCCATTCTGCTTGCCACATTGTCATTCATGTTGTAATTGTATTTCTGGTCGTCATATTTTCATTGGTTGCCATATTGTCATTCTGGTTGTCATATTGCCATTCAGGCGTTGCCACATTGTCATTATGGTTGTTATATTGTTATTCTGGTTCCAATATTGTCATTCTGGTATTCATTCTGTCATTTGGGTGCCATATTGATGTATTTTTCCTTTGGGACTCTGCATGAAATTACATCTTGTATGAGAGGTCGTGGTTTTTATTACGATTTTTGTTTGTATATTGTGATTCGAGTTTATTACTTTACTGATGGACTGATCAGTAAAATTGAATAAAAATTTTGAAATTGATAATTCTATTGTTTATTATGAAACTAAATTCTTGTGATTTCAGTCAAACAGCTGAAATTACGTAATGGTTGATTGATGATACACAGTTGCTTCCGTAAAATGAATTTCCTTGTAATTGATATTACGGTATAGTATAATCTTCCATTCAGCAGCATGATTATGATCCGGCCGGGGCACTATTACCCTCTTAATCCCCACTAATAAGGAGAGGATAATGATAAGCGAATAAGTGTTATATTATCACAATTGTAATTGTTTATTTGGTATTATTTTATTATAATTTTTGATTTTTAGGGTTTGTTATTCATTCATAAACTTATAATATTCTTATTATTGTATCTGTTATATTCACTTATCATGCAGTATTGTATTCATTATTATTTCTATTTTTATTTCATTTTAGTGTTGTATTTATTATTTGGAAATTAGTCTTTTTTTTACTATTGATTAATATTGTATGCATTATGAGTATCCAATATCTTTTATTTACTGATTTCTCCTTTTATTTTACTATTCTTTTCTTACTACCGTAGATATTGTTCAGTAATATTTATAGTTATTTTGCAGGTTCAATTCTAAATATTGATTTTCGCTTTCCCTTCCAGTTATGTTTTAATCTTATTTCTTGCTTCTCAAAATTTCACTTTTCTTATTTTTTCCTTTTCTTATTTCTTCATTTTATCGTTTTTTCAGTATTGTTTTTTCTTACAATTAATATATATATTATATATACAGATATAATATATAATAATATATAATATATATAATATATTATATAGATAATTATTCCATTATCCTTTGTTCTTCTTATTATTCAACTATTTCTTTTCTTTCTTTTCTTATTATTAATTGTATTCTCTTCTATTCTTCCATTTTATTTGGATCGCTCTTCCCTTTTCGTCTTCTCTTTGTTCATTATTCCCTTATTGCTTCGTTGGTTCTTTGGAATCGCTTTTCCCTTTTGTCCTTCTTCTTTTTCTTTTGTCTCATTCTTCCCTTAATGCTCGTCTTATTTGGTGATGGCTCTTCCCTTCTTCTGTTCCTTCCGAGTCTCTGCTGCACCCTCGAGCAGCGTCGTCTTTCCAGCCAATGGGAGAAGGACTCCCGCTGGATGATCCAATGGCGGGCCTCCGTCATCGTCAGCGCCCCACTTCCCCCTCCTCCTTGGGGAATGCCATTGGTCGAGGCCTTATGTGGAGGGCGGAGCTTAGTGCCAGTTGGAGGTGTGGATGAGGGACAAGAGAGCGCCGAGGGGGCGGAGCCTCGTGCTGTTGGGGTTTCGCCCTCATGCAGGGGGTGGGTCAGGGGCAGAGGCACACATACACGGTAACACACATCACAACATATATATGAAAAATATATACATATATGTACATATAATATAATTAGTGTTTTGTGTGTACTGGTATATGTATATTATATATATATGTATATATATAATATAGATATAATATATATATATATATATATATATATACATTGATACATTGAATAGATATAAAGAAATACATACTACCATACACCTCACATATTTATATAGATAGATAGATTCGTAGATAAATAGATAGGTAGGGGGGATTACAACTTTTTATTCATACATATGGATGTGTGTGTAATGTTACAGTGTGTTGTATATATGTATTATAGATATATATATTATATATATATATATATACTATATATATATAGATACATCCATTTTATTTAGTTATCTATTTATATTTGCATGTGTCTATGGTGTGTAAAGTATGTAATTTGTATAAAGTTATATGTCCCATTAGATAATTGGCTATCTACTACCGTCCTACCTGACACTGCTATCTATGACCTAACGTATCTAACCTATTAGTTATTTACTACCTACCTACGTACCTACCTACGTATCTGTCTATCTATCAACTACCCTCTTTCTTGTAGTCAGCATTCTCACCGGACCATATATCATTTTTGTATCTACCTTCCTAGTATCTTGGTTATGTTAAGTTACGTTAGGTTCATTGCGTTTTTGTACTATATACGTTAGGATAGATTTGAAAATAGGTTTAGATTGGTTAGGTTACGTTTCGTTACGTATAGTTAGGTTAGGTTAGGTTAGTTATATACGTTAGGTAGGTTAGCCTTGTTTAGATTCGGTGACGTTTAGGTGGGAAGTTTGTGTTATTTATGTTAGCATAGGGTTTGCGGTGTGTTTAGGAACGTAGTTAGTTAAGTTAAGGTTATATTAAGTTTAGTTAGGTTAGATTGGTTAGGCTAGGTTAGGTTTAGTTATCTGCGGTGTATAGATTAGAATAGGTTTAGCGATTTGTCCTGTTATGTATGTTAGATCCAGGTTTTAATAGATTAGGTTATTTATTTATGTTCCGTTATATTAGTAGTTTGGGATTGTTAGGTTAGGTTTTCGTTAAGTTAATTTATTTAGATTAGAGAAGTTTAGTTACGTAGTTGTGTTTTTTAGATTAGGTTTCGTAGGTTAGATGAGCTAATTAGGTTAGTAGGATTAGGTTAGGTTTAGTTATATTAGGGTACAGTAGGGTTTGTTTGGTTTGGTTAGGTTAGTTTAAGTTAAGATGGGTTAAGGTTTAGTTTCCTTTTCCTAAGCTTAAGTTAAATTCGATTGGTTTAGTTAGGGGATGATAGATTGTTATGCTCGAAAATTTTACTTTACTTCAGATAGCTTAGGTAGTTTTGGGCTAGTTTTGCTTAGATTAGTTCGTGTCGGTGAGTTAGGTTTAGTGAAGGCAAGCGTTAGGTTAAGATTTTTTAGGCTTATCAGGTAGGGTTAGTTATATACTTAAATAGGTTGGTTGGTTAGGTTACTTTAATTAAGTTTAGGTTAACGTTAGATTAGTTTAGGTTAGTTATTTATGTTTTAGGTTGGGTTAGATTGTGGTTAGTTAGGTTAGGGTTAGGTTTCGGTTAGGTTAGATTAAGGTAAATTGGGTTTGTTTTGGTAAGGTTGGTTAATAAACTTTGGTTTAGTTAGAGTAGGTCAGATTAGTTATGGTTGGTAGTTAATTGTTAAAAATAGGTAGGTTAAGATAGCGTTAGTTCACGTTTAGCTAGCTAGGGTTAGATTTAGTTAGGTTATATTAGATGTTATGTTTAGTTATGTTTTGTTAAGTTAGTTTCTCTTATGTTTTGTTTAGGTTAGTTTCAAGGGTCAATTAAGTTAGCTAGGTTCTGGTTTAGTCAGGGTAGGGTAGGGTAAGGTATATTTAGGTTTTGGTGGTTACATTATTTAACACCAACGTAAGGAAATGTAATCCATCATTATTTACCCTAACCTAACTAAACCTAATTATACTCAACATAACACTAAATAAACCGTGGTAATCTTAATTAAACACAACCTCATATAAAACAAAGATAATTATAACGTAAATTGATCTAATCTAAACTAACGAAACTACTTAACCAAACCCAAACTAACCTACCTAACCTAAATACCTACTTAAACCAAACCTAAATCTAACCAACCTAGCTACAAGCCTACGAACCTGAACTAACACAAAGATACATCAGCTAATCAAACATACCCATAGCTAACCTCACTAGACAAATCCAAACCTAACTGGACCAACATAATCTAATCTAACCTAACCTAAACTTAAACTGAAACCTACCTCAAACTAACGAACTGATTTGACGAGATTTAACTTAACTAATTAAACCTAACGTAACTATACCTAATTTAACAAATCTTAATTTGCTCTAACTAAAACTTAATCTAACTTAAATACCCAAAAAATAAACCAAACGAACTAAGCCTACCTAACCTAAACTCAATCAAACTTACCTAACTACACCAATCGAACATTAAAAAACGTAATTAAAATGTGCTTCTGTGCGGCGTGTATAAATATGTATATATATATATTTTTTTTCTATGGTTTATATATATATATATATATATATATAAATTTTTTATATATATATATATATATTATAAATATATTATATGTGTGTGTGTGTGTGTGTGTGTGGTGTGTGTGTAAATATGCCTATATAATTTGTTTTTCTATGGTGTATATATATATATAGGTATATTATATATATATATATATATATATAATATATATATATAGTATAATATGGAGATATATGTAGATATATAATATATATACATGATATAAAATATCTATAATATAATATATATATATATCATATATATATATATATATAATATTATGTATAATATATATTATATATATATATATATATATATATTATATATTATATATATATACAGACATGAATAGCAAAACACTCTTCCGTGCTGATACAATGGAAGAAAACCCCACAATACAAAAACTAGATTTATTGAAAATGGAGACTTACGTTATCGAAATCCACCTGGATTCCACTTCAGACCTGAAGATGGAATCCAGGAGGATTTCGAAACTGTAGTCTCATTTTCAATAATCTAGTTTGGTATTGTGGGTTTTTCTTCCATATAGAGTACAATAAATATACTATATATATATATATATATATATTAGATATAGAGCTGAGATATATATTAGATAGAGTCTATATGATGGGGGGTCGGGGGAGAGATATAGAGAATATAGATAGAGATAATAGAGAGAGGAGATAGAGATATATATAGATATATATAGATATATGATCTGGGAGAGATATATATATATATATAATATATAGATATAGATATATCTATATATAGATGTTGATATAAGTAGATAGAGAGAGTAGAGATATAGAGATGAGAGATAGAGAAGAGATAGAGAGATTATAAGAGGTAGTATTATAGATTTATATATAGAAGAGAAGGCATATATATATAGATATATATATTAGAGAGATAGATGAGATATAGATATAGATGAGAAGAGATAGAGAGAGAGAGGAGATAGAGAGAATTAAAAGACAGACAAACAGAAGCGACATACATATATATGATATAATAGAGCGAAGATAGATAGATATATAGAGATATATAGACGATATATAGAGTAGTATAGTAGGGAGAGATAGAGAGAGATAGGTATAGATAGAGATAGAGATGATAGAGATGAGAGAGAGAGAGAGAAGAGATAGAGATATATAGAGAGCCAGACATATGTGTAGAGTATAATATATATAGTGGAGGTGTAATATATAGAGATCGAGGGAGTATATGATAGAGATAGAGAGAGAGAGGAGAGAGAGAGAGATGATGAGAGAAGAGGAGAGAGATAGAGATAGATACACACCACACCAGAGAGAGACATATATATATATATATATACAATCTATATATATGATATAGATAATATATATATAGAGATATAGAGCGATATATAGAGACCAGAGATGGGATATAGATGAGAGTATATATAATATAATATATATATTATATATATATATATTATATTATAGATATATAATATATATCTATATATAACATAGGAAAAAAAAATATATAATATATATACATATTGGTTATTATTTTTATTACACACACCACACACACCACACACACACACAAACCACACAAATCACACACACACACACACCACACACACAAACACAAAATAATATATCTTAATATCGAGAGATATATATATATAATATTATAGAAAAAAAAAATCTATTATATATAATATACCACAACCACATATATACAAAATACATTGACACAGACACACAAACACCACACACACACCACACATATAAAACACAACACACCCACACATAGGTAGGTATATGTAGACCATATAGGATATGTATAGATAGGAGATAGAGATAATATGACATAGATATGAACAAACACACACACACGTGATACACACACCACACACACACACAACAACACAACACACCACACCACACACACACATATCATTATTATATAATATATATATATATATATATCTTATATATATTATACGATAGATATATATAGTATAAGATATTACAGATGAATACTAGAGATAGATGTGTGTTATAGACATCTATATATGATAAATATGTTTATAATATATTTATATTTATATATGTTTATATATATATGTAATATATGATGGAATGTATATATACACATCTATCTCTATGATTGGATACTAGAAGAAGTATAGATATATATAGTCTATATAGAGATAGATATATAGTATATTATCTAGATAAAGAGAGAGTAATATATGATGTCTATATATATCTATATATAGATATATATTATATTCTATATAATAGATAGAGAGATATATATATATAGAGATAGATAGGTGTGTGGGTGTGGTGGGTATATAATATAGATTGAGTAGATAAACATCTATAGATATATATAGATATCTATATATATATATATAATATATATAATATATATATATGAGTATATATATATATGAGATATAATATATAGAGATATGACACGTTTGTAGAGATAGATAGATATGAGATATATTACATATAGATATATATATTAGAGATATAGCATATCTATATATATATATATATATATAGAATTTATAAATCCATTTATATTTTATTATAAGTCTGTGTCGTTTGTGTCGAGAGAGAGAGATAGGAGATAGATAGAATATATAGAGATAAGAGTATAATATCTTATTATATATATATATCTATATACACACACACACATTTATATAGATAAGTAGATATAAATAGAGGGAATATAGAGAGATAGAGAAGCGATATATGAGAGAGAGAGAGATAGATAGCTATTAGATATAATAGATTGTATATATATTATATATAGATAAATATATAGATATATAATATATCTATATAGATAGAATATAATATATATAGATATATAGAGAAGATAGACTATAGACAGGTAGAGAGAGAGAGAGAGATATATATATATAGAGATATATAGATATATATATAGCTATATTATATATATATATATATAGGGAGATATTATAAATATATATATATTATATATATTATTATATATAATATATATATATATTATAGAGATTCAGAGTATGATATACCATATAGAGGTGTGGTAGATATATATAATAGAGAGATATATCTATATCTATATATATATATATATATAATATACCATATATATGTATTATATGAATAAATAAATATATTATATATACATATATATAATAATATATATATATATTCTATATATTATATAATATATATATTATATATATATTATGGTTATATATCCACAACTATCTCTAATATTTATAGATAATATATATATATATATATATAATATCTAATTATATATATCTAATTAATATATAATATTATATATATATACACATGAATAGCAAAACACTCTTCCGTGCTGAGACAATGGAAGAAAAACCCACAATACAAAAAACAGATTTATTGAAAATGAGACTACAGTTTCGAAATCCACCTGGATTCCATCTTCAGACCTGAAGATGGAATCAGGTGGATTCGAAACTGTAGTCTCATTTTCAAATAAATCTAGTTTTTGTTATTGTGGGTTTTTCTTCCCATATTATAACATATATATATATCTATATAATTATCTATATATATTATATATAGATATATATATATAATCTATAATATATAATATATATAATGGTTATATATATATATATATATATATAATATATTATATATATTATAGATAATCTATTCTATTATATAGAGATATATATAACAATATATATATATTATATATATATATTATAGTATATATATAGATATAGTATAATATATATATATATATATATATATAGTGATATATATACATATATACCACACATATATATATAATATAAGATATTATATATATCCATATAGATATATATATAATATATTATATCTATAGATATATATTATATATATATATATGATATATATATTATATAGATATATTATATATATACATATATAGATATATAACCATAGAAAAAAAAAAAATTATAGATATATACATATTACCCACACACACACACACAACACACACCAAACACACACACACACACAAAAACATATATATATATATATATATATATATATATATATATTATATCTATAGATGTATAAGTATATATAGTAATATATAAGAAAAAAAAGAGATATAGATACTATACACACATATAACAAATACCATAGACACAACACACAAACACACAAACCACACACACACCTATAAAAACACCCCCACACACAATATGTATGTAATGTCTAATATCTGTATATGTATAGATAGAGATAGAGATATATACATAGATATGCACAAACACACACACACACGTGATACACACCACACACCTACACACACACACACACACACACACACACACACACACACACACACACACACACACCACACATAGATATATATAATAAATATATATATATATATTAATATTAATATATATATCTTTATAAATTATATATATATATATATATATATTACAGAGAAGAGAGAGATAGATGTGTTTATACACATCTATATATTGAATATTATATTTATATATATATTTATATTTATATATGTTTATATATATATGTATATATATGAATGTAATATACAATCTATTTTCTATATCTATCTAAATATATATATATATAATTAATATATATATATAATATATATATATATATATATATTATATTATAATATATATATATATATATATATATATAAGAATATGATATAGACATATAATATTATACATTCCTATATATTATTATTATACATATATATAATATATAATTTATTGTACAAATATATATATATATATATATAAATATATATTAATGATATATATATGTATATATGATAGATAGACTAGATAGTTATAAATTCCAATTTATATTTATTATAGTCTGTGTTCTTTGTGTCTCTATATATATATTTCTATGTTTATATATTTATATATATATATATATATATATATATATATATATATAATATGATATATAGAGATATATGTATATAATAGAGAGATAATAGAGATAATTATATATATATTAGTAGAGAGAATAATATATAGATATATATATACACACACACACATTTAAGATATAATATATATAAAAATGATGAGACCTATATATATACTAGAAGGAGATAGATAGATAGATAGAGATATAGATAGTATATATAGTTCATATATATATAGATAATATATATATGTATATATATATATATATAGATATAATAGAGAGAATATAGAGAGTAGAAGAGATATAGAGAGGTATAGTATAGTATAGAGATAGATAAAGGAACATAGATATATATAAAGTATAAAGAGATATATATATATAATATATATATATATATATATATATATATATATATATATTATAGATATATATAGAGATATAGATAGGATAGGGATGTTGGGGTGAGATATATAGATAGATATATATATACTTATATATATATATATATAGATATTATATAATATATATATATATAATATATATGTCTGTTATATTAAATAAATAAATAAATAAAATATATAATATATATAATATATATATATATCTATAATATATATATATATATATATAATATATATGGTATATTATACATATATATATATATATGTATATATATGATATTTATAAATATATATATATTATATATTATATATATATACATATATATAATATGTATATATATATATAATATATTATATATAATATTTTTTTTAAAATTTATAATATAATAATTATATATATATATATATCTATATATATATATATATATATATATATATATATATGATATATATATATAAACACACACACACATAGAAACAAACACACACACTAGAAAAATAGAAAAGACAAGTTTATGCATAAATATATATATAATCTATATATTATATATATATATATATATATATTATATATATATATATATATATATTTATGAATGTATATATATACATATATATATTATATACTATATATATATATATATATATAGAATATATATATATATATATATAATATTTCTATTTTATATTTATAAATTCTATTTTCCTTTTTCTAGTGGTGGTTCTGTCTATGTGTTGTGTGTTCTTTGTATATATATATATGTATATATATATAATTATATATATATATATCGTATAGTATATATATATATATATATATATATATATAGATATAGATATTATTATATATATATTATATATATAAACACAAACACACACACATAGGACACAAAACAACACACTAGAACAAATAGAAAGAAATTTATAAATATATATATATATATAATATATATATATATATATATTATATATTATACATATATATATATATAGATCGATATAATAAATGTGTGTATATATATATATATATTATATAATATATATATATTATATATATATAATATATATATATATATATATATATATATATCTATATATATAATAATATATATAAATTATTTCCTTTTTTCTGTATGTGTGTGTGTGTCTATATGTGTGTGTGTTGATTATATATATTATATACTAATATATATATAGAGATATATATATTATATATATTAGTATATATATTAAGTGTGTGTGTGTGGTGTGTGTAGGTGTGTGTGTCTATATATGTATATATATATATATAATATATATATTATATATATATATATAATAGATATAAATATATATATAATATATATATGTATGTATATACATTTTTTCTAAAAATATAAATACTATATATATATATATATGTATATATATATATATATATAATATTATATATATCTATATCTAATCTATATAAATATATATATACATATATATATATGTACACATATGTATGTATATGTTATATATATCTATAGATGATTTTAGAGATAGATGTGTATATATATACATTTATATATATACATATATATCAATCATTCATTTCATAAAGGGGGGCTACGCCGATTGGGGCGCATGGCCGCATCCACCCTTCACTTTCAGCTACGATGATCCTCGCGGCGAGTTCTCCAGGCATGGCCCACGGCCCATCTTAATTCCGCGTGAAAGGTTCTCATCGAGCTGCCCAAGCCATGATCTCCTAGGTCGTCCACAGGTCTCCTCAACTAGGCGTTTTCTCGCAGAGAGACCCCTGGTGGGCAGGCGGGTGCGTCCACAGGGAAGAGAGCTAGGTGACCATATAGCCTAGTGAGGACGATCCCGGATTATGCAAGTCAACAGGTCCCATGGCCAGTCTCACGGTGTAAACGCTGGTTGGACACGCTCTTTGTCCTGCCAACTGTAACCCCATGATCTGGCGAAAGGACTTGTTACAAAGGCAATCCAAGGCGAGACTCCAAGACACTGGATAGCATTCCAGATTCGCTTCTATAGAGCAAAACTGCAGTATTCAAGTGCCTGAAAAACACAGCTTGGTCCTTTTTCATAGGTACGACATCTCCAAACGCTCTGTGATCGAGTCATGGCTCCTGTTGCCAGCCCAATCCGTCTACTGACTCCTGGCCTGACAACCCAGAGATATGGATACGCTACCAAGGTATGTAAAACTTTCTGTAACTTCGACGTCTTCGCCACACGCAGGAATCGACTGAACGCATTCCCCTAAACAAGGCCCCCAAAGTCCTGAATCTTGGTCTTGGTCCAGGAGACCTCTAGACCTAGGGCTTCGCCTTATTGCTAAATGCAGCAAGAGAGGCCAACAGTGGACCCAGGGATCAGAAGGATGGGCAACATCGTCGGCAAAGTCAGGTCAGAAACCTTGATATTTGCCTAGTGTGCTCCACCACTAATTTGGGTAGTAGCTCTGCCCATTATCCAGTCCATAACAGGTGTTGAAAAGTGTTGGTGCAAGGACACAGCCCTTGCCTCACCAGGAATTAACAGGGAAGAAGTTCGACATACACCAACTCACACTTGACATGCGACAACTTTCAGTACAGTTAGAGGCTTGCTATCAGCATAATCTGTGCGGGAATTCCCGGAGCCTAAGGATTTCCCCCACAAGTGATTCCCGATGCACCGAGTCAACATGACTTCTTGAGGTCGATGTAGGTGCAAGCATACCACGACTAAATTCACGACGGCGTTCCACAATTACTCGAAGCGCTAGTATACGGTCTAGCGTGGACGTGCCAGAGTAAAACCAGACTGCTCTCGGTCTCTGATGCCTCAGTAGGTGGTTGCGGATCCGTTTCAGAAGAGTGAGCGAGAACCTGCTGGTACTATGCTGAGCAGTGTAAGGGTCACGGTAGTTGCTACAGTCCCACGATCCCCATTTCCCCTTCCAGAGAGGGATGGACCACCCCTTCAGCAGGGTTAGGGGAATGGTTACCAGGAATGCCAGATGGCAGTCAGGACGTATGCAGGGCCCTGAGCCATAGGTTCACCCCCAGCCGTTAGCAGTTCAAGCAGGGATATCACATATGCCTGCAGCTATCCCACTCTTCAGCTTGGAAATCGCCACAGCCTAACCTCTGTTAGGTAGGAGGTTCCTCGCTGATGGGTGGTCTGGCACAGACACTGAGACATCGCTTAGCATCCAAGCTACACTGTTGAGGGTTCTACCTGGTACAAACTGGTCAAAATACTCAGCAACGTTCACGAGCTCCCAAATGATTGAGTGATCCGCCATCCGCTGATTGAACTGCAGTCATCTGTGAGGAGGGCTAGAGTTCAGTTTTCTCAGGGCTGGTAGGCAGGCGACAGGTTCATTTACCAAGAAATTGCCTTCGCCCTCCTCAGCAAGATTCCTGATGAAATGGTACATGTGCCATTCTCAGCAGTTTGTCCGAGCCCTACGCACCATGGAACGACGCAAGACCTAATTCCCATTCAGCCGAGCCTTGCGACATGCTTCAGTGGCCTCTAATGTCTCCAGGTATAAGATGTGGATAATTCTATTTCTGTTACAGGATGTGGATAATTCTATTTCTATTACCAGTGGGACCACGTGTCTGTTTTCCACGTGAGATCCAAATGTCCCAAATAAGAACCACCCGCTCAGAGAGGGCGGAGGTCCACATGTTATATCTGACCTCGGTTTGACCAGGGGAGTACGTCGCCAGCTACCACCGCGCTAAGGTAAAAGCTCCGCCCTCTGCCGGGCAGTGACAGTGGCTCACGCGGCGCTTTTGACCCTTTAGACAAGTCGTAGCGTCGTCGTAGCGGTGTTCACCATTTACGTGTGTTTTGGTCCCTGTCAGCCACTTGTATCTAGAGTATACGCATAGACCTTAACACAAGTGGGGCAGAGCTGAGGTCCGTTGCATCCTTTTGGCATGCAACACGGACACACCCACCCCCGAAGAAAATCCGCTCGACCCGCTTCAAGGACATGGCTAAGAAAAAAACACGTAATACACGTTGGGCCCCTTTATTATTCTTTCCCTTCCTTCTACCATCCAGGTTAAGCCGTTGTTTTTTGTTGGGTTAAAAGGTGCTAATGACAGCAAATGGCAAGTTCTCACTATTCTTCCACGTAATGATGCATTTCCGTGCGATCGAGTAGTGCTCAATAAACATGAAATATCGTTAGTAGTTAGAATTAATTATTTTCTCTCGTTTTAGAGATTTATATTGTTTCATCTGCAACGAATTTAATGCGTTCGTGATTTTATCTTATCACGAATAACCATTTCATTTTATATCGTTCCTAACCCTCGCCCCCGACCTGACCTGACATCACTTTCTTTTTCCCGGTCGTGGCGCGTGGGTAGGGCAGATGACCACTTGGTTCCCTCTAATTGGAAGCAAACTATCATTGTTTACATTGCTTTTTGGTGACACTTTCTATCGGCGCTCGAGCGAAGCAGGTAACAAAAATTGTATTATTTGGATATAGCGTAGGATCTTCCCCCATATCATAGTGCACAGGATTGCCCGATATTGCCCCGGGGTGCGTAAACGCCTAATAGATCTGCGCTCCGTCGTTCGAGGAGGTAGGTGCAATAAAAAGGAAAGTTATTCGTCGTTCGGCTCCCTTTGAGTCGGTGTGACCCGCGGGTTCGTCGTAATAATGTAGGACTAGGGTTTTTAAGCTAGAATAATTATTCGCTTATTAATCACAACCTTTCTCACCCTCTTGAAGTTGCTTGCATGTTTTGGTTACCCCCCAAGCGTGTTGTGTGATTTCGGAAAATTTAATTATCCTCAGGGAATTTTTCGAGCACCCATTACAGAGACGCAGAAGAGAGCAGGATATTATATCTGGCTCGAGTCGCTTCAGTCATATACGGTCATTTGGGTATAGGATCCCCCCGTTATTGAGCTTTATTGAAGTCTGACGTGCAAAAAAAAAGCAGCATTGTACCTGGCAGTTCAGGATTTCTGACACCGAGAAAGATTTGCTTGAAAAAAAAATTGGTGCGAATATTTTTTTTTCATGGTCCATTCATGCAGGCGTACATTCTGTGCATATCATTATATGTTGGAAGTCAATGTGGTAGTTGAAATAATCTAAATAGTAGATTGCTAATTACTCAATTTTAGTATGTGAACGCTAATATCGTGTTTTGTGATTCTTCTCTGTGGAGGTCATCTCGCTTCCCTCTCATTAAACGAATAGCTGTCACTCACACACGCATACACACAACATTCGCCTCACTCACACCCACAGGATAAAAGGACACTGACCCTTTTCTTGTTTAGTGCGGCGTAAGATTTATCTCTTTAGCCCCGCAATTTTGTAGTCGCTGTCTGGGTACAAGTTACATCTATTTCTTATCTGGTGACGGAATATGGTTCAAAATAGATCTTCGCGGATCGCCGATGTCGTTCCCTTATCTATTCTCATATCTATCAGAGGGTTGGTAGTTCAATAGGTCTATGCGGACCGCTACTGACATTCTCCTTTCTATTTTCTGTCTTTACCTTTGTGAAAATAAAACACAAAATAAAAAAAAAAGATGAAAATAAGTTTAAAAACCAACATTAAAAAACCGTAAATTGTTTGATAAACGGCTAGTGGTAATACCCACCCCATCTTCTAGTTGCCTTTATTTTTCTCTTACTCTGGCCCTTACGGTATGATCTGGCTCCGACTTATATTGCAGTCGGACCGGACACGGCACGAGGAGGACATTAGGTGCTGTGAGAAGGACGTCATCGAAGTCGCCATAGGGCCCCACGGACCAAAGATTTCGTCAGAAAAGGTACCACAGCCCCAGCACAGAATGCGTGCATAGGCCGACGCCTGGCGGGACGCCTGCAGAGTCGGTCAACTCCAAGAGTCGTAGCGCAGGTATAAGGCCGCCCCGGATGCCGCCCCTGCCCCGACGCCCGTAGATCCGGACGAAGATTACGAGGACGTGTGGCCGCGAGAAGGACTGGACGAGAATCTGTGAGGACGTCGTGGACGAGGACGCCGTCGAGTAGGCCTGGCCAGGACTACGAGGAGGGCAAGATGAATCTGAAAAGTCAAGGAGGACCTTTCGCTCGTGCGAGATTTCGAGGACGTACCGTGGAATAAGAATCGAGGACGAGCAGATTACACCAGTGACCAGGGGGATGAGGAAAAAATGGACGAGCAGCACGAAGTGAACCAGGACAACTCCGAGAACGAGACGGTACCAAGCCAAGTTAGGTCACCCTTGAAGCGCCTCGAGGGGCGAGGCGCGAGTAGGTGGTCCGGAGGGCAATATAAGATGTGGATAATTCTACTTTGTTAAAACCCCCCCAAAAGATCTGGATAAATTTATTTCTATTACCAGTGGGACCACGTGGTGTTTTCAACGTGGATCCAAATGGTCACAATAAGAACCACCGTCAGCGAGGGCGGAGGTCAACATTTTATAATCTGAACCATCGTTTGAAAGGGCGTTCGTGACTAAGCTTACACCTCCACTAAGGTCAGCTAAGCCCTATCTCCGGGCAGCTGACCGTGACCTCCGCGCGGGCCCAATATAACTAGACATGTCTGTGTGTTTATAATGCGTGTTATCAACTCTCAGAAATAAAGAGTCAAGCCGTTAACAAGCTATAACTCACCCTTGCTCACCATTTACTAAGGATGATAGGCCTTTTTCCCAGGGAGATGGAGTCTGTCTTTTCTCGGGCGTAAAGCCAATGGGACTCCTGAGCGCTTGAGTTGTACTCGCTGAAAATCTCCCACAGAGTAACTGGGTCGTCAGGTTGCTGAGTTCTGTGAATCGGCAGAGACTGCTCATGGTGAACCCACGGCCACACTCCTCCTCCCTTAGGCTGTCCAGATGAAAACACCCTTCCCCCAGCATTTCCAATTATCGTTGACGTTTGCCAGGGGGTCTTCTGGGGGGAGGAGGAAGGGCAAGGACCACCTCCCCCATTACCCCAGGGTGGTAGAGGGTAGGATTGTACGGAGGCCAGAGGGCGTATTCCACACGCCGGTGGGCCATAGCTCCGTACCTTGCGGCCTACCTACTGATCCGAGACCCCCAA
>NW_023640535.1:0-11223 GCF_015228065.2 Penaeus monodon | reverse complement strand
TTCCCTTTTAAATCAGGGGTGGGGCAAGGCTGTGCCCTGCACCCACACTTTTCAACATTTGAGGACTGATAAGGGCAGAGCTCTACCAAAGTCAGTCGGAAACTAGGCAATTTAAGGTACGGACTGACTTGCCGACGATGTTGCCATCCTATCTGAGTCCTGGAGTCACTTGTGGCGGTCTTGATGCATTTAGCAATGAGGCGAAGCCCTAGGCCTAGGTCCCTGGACCAAGACCAAGATCAGGACTTGGGGGCCTGTTAGGGGAACCCGTTCAGTCGATCCATGCTTGCGGCGAGGACGTTGAAGTCACAGAAAGTTTTACATACCTTGGTAGCGTAGTCCATATCTCTGGGTTGTCAGACCAGGAAGTCAGTAGAAGGATTGGTCTGGCAACAGGAGCCATGAACTCGATCAACAAGAGCGTTTGGAGATGTCGGTACCTATGCAGAAGGACCAAGCTGCGTGTCTTCAAGGCCTTGATACTTCCAGTTCTGCTCTATGGAAGCGAAACCTGGACGCTATCCAGTGCCTTGGAGTCTCGCCTTGATGCCTTTTGTAACAAGTCCCTTCGCCGGATCATGGGGTACAGTTGGCAGGACCACGTGTCCAACCGGCGGTTACACCGTGAGACTGGCATGGGACCTGTTACTTGCATAATCCGGGATCGCCAACTCAGGCTATATGGCCACCTAGCTCGCCTCCCCATGGACGACCTTGCCCACCAGGTTGTCTCTCTGCGAGACAACCCTGGGTGGAGGAGACCTGTGGGACGTCCTAGGAGATCATGGCTTGGGCAGCTCGACGAGACCTGTCGTGAGGAACTAGAGATGGGCCGTGTGCCTGCCTGGAGACTCGCCTCGAGGGATCCTCGTGGCTGTAAGCGAAGGGTGGATGCGGCCATACGCCCCCGTCGGCGTTAGCCCCTTGATGATGATGATGATAATAAATAAACAGGTAAAAGAAAAAAAATCCCAAAAGTCGAAAAAGCGGCAAAATAATTACAGTAATAACGATATTAATTGAAATAATGATATAAATAATGATTAGAAAAACGTTATTATTGTTATTATTATTGTTATTACTATTATTATTGTAGTTGTTATTAGTATAGATGTAAAATTATATATTATAACTGCAATAATTGCAATAATAATGATAATAATTGCAATAATGATGATAATAATTGCAATAATGATGATAATGACGATGATAATGATGATAATGATGATGATAACGATAATAATGATGATAATCATGATAATAATGATGATAATAACAGGAATTGTGTCCATATATAATAAAAAAGGTAAAAGAAAAAAAATCCCAAAAGTCGAAAAAGCGGCAAAATCTAGCGAAGTATATCCTTTTGAGAATAGACTCCAAAATGACGTTTTTTCAATTCATTTGATGATTCTGGCAATTATTAGGGTAATAATGATAATAATTACCAGAATTCTATTAATCATGACAATAATGATGATAAAAGTGAGAATAAAGAGAATTTGGATAACATTTGATGATTATTAATATTATTACTATTATCATTATTATTATCATTATTATTATTATTATTATTATTATTATTATTATTATTATTATTATTATTGTTATTAATATTATTATTGTTATTATTATCATTATTATTATTTTTACTGGTAGTATAATTGTAAAAATAATTATTATAATAGTAATAATTACAGTAATAACGATATAATTGAAATAATGATATAAATAATGATTATAAAAACGTTATTATTGTTATTATTATTGTTATTACTATTATTATTGTAGTTGTTATTAGTATAGATGTAAAATTATATATTATAACTGCAATAATTGCAATAATAATGATAATAATTGCAATAATGATGATAATAATTGCAATAATGATGATAATGATGATGATAATGATGATAATGATGATAATGATGATGATAACGATAATAATGATGAGAATCATGATAATAATGATGATAATAACAGGAATTGTGTCCATATATAATAAAAAAAAGGTAAAAGAAAAAATCCCAAAAGTCGAAAAAGCGGCAAATCTAGCGAAATATAACCTTTTGAGAGTCGACTCCAAAATGACGTTTTTTCCATTCATTTGATGATTCTGGCAATTATTAGGGTAATAATGATAATAATTACCAGAATTCTATTAATCTTGACAATAATGATGATAAAAGTGAGAATAAAGAGAATTTGGATAACAATTGATGATTATTATTATTATTACTATTATCATTATTATTATCATTATTATCATTATTATTATTTTATTATTATTATTATTATTATTATTATTATTATTATTATTATTATTATTATTATTATTATTATTACTTTAATTATTAGTATTATTGCCAAAAAATATATTATAACTGTAATAATAACAATAATAATAATAATAAGTATAATTATAATAATTCTAATTGTTATAATATTGTTATTAATATTATTATTGTTATTATTATCATTATTATTATTTTTACTGGTAGTATAATTGTAAAAATAATTATTATAACTGCAATAATTGCAATAAAAATGATAATAATTGCAATAATGATGATAATAATTGCAATAATGATGATAATGATGATGATAATGATGATAATGATGATGATAACGATAATAATGATGATAATCATGATAATAATGATGATAATAACAGGATTTGTGTCCATATATAATAAAAAAAAAAGGTAAAAGAAAAAAAATTCCAAAAGTCGAAAAAGCGGCAAAATCATGCGAAATATATCCTCTTGAGAGTAGACCAAAATGACGTTTTTTCATTTATTTGATGATTCTGGCAATTATTAGGGTAATAATGATAATAATTACCAGAATTCTTTTAATCATGACAATAATGATGATAAAAGTGAGAATAAAGAGAATTTGGATAACATTTGATGATTATTAATATTATTACTATTATCATTATTATTATTATTATTATTATTATTATTATTATTATTATTATTATTATTATTATTATTTACTTTAATTATTAGTATTATTGCCAAAAAGTATATTATAACTGTATATTTTATTAAATTATTATTGTTATCATTATCATTATTATTATTTTTACTGGTAGTATAATTGTAAAAATAATTATCATAACAGTAATAATTACAGTAATAACGATATTAATTGAAATAATGATATAAATAATGATTATAAAAACGTTATTATTGTTATTATTATTGTTATTACTATTATTATTGTAGTTGTTATTAGTATAGATGTAAAATTATATATTATAACTGCAATAATTGCAATAATAATGATAATAATTGCAATAATGATGATATTAATTGCAATAATGATGATGATAATGATGATAATGATGATGATAACGATAATAATGATGATAATCATGATAATAATGATGATAATAACAGGAATTGTGTCCATAATTAATAAAAAAAGGTAAAAGAAAAAAAATCTCAAAAGTCGAAAAAGCGGCAAAATCTAGCGAAATATAGCGTTTTGAGAGTAGACTCCATAATGACGTTTTTTCCATTCATTTGATGATTCTGGCAATTATTAGGGTAATAATGATAATAATTACCAGAATTCTATTAATCATGACAATAATGATGATAAAAGTGAGAATAAAGAGAATTTCGATAACATTTGATGATTATTAATATTATTACTATTATCATTATTATTATCAATATTATCATTATTATTATTATTATTATTATTATTATTATTATTATTATTATTATTATTATTATTATTACTACTACTTTAATTATTAGAATTTTTGCCAAAAAATATATTATAACTGTAATAATAACAATATGAATAATAATAAGTATAATTATAATAATACTAATTGTTATAATATTGTTATTAATATTATTATTGTTATTATTATCATTATTATTATTTTACTGGTAGTATAATTGTAAAAATAATTATTATAACAGTAATAATTACAGTAATAACGATATTAATTGAAATAATGATATAAATAATGATTATAAAAGCGTTATTATTGTTATTATTATTGTTATTACTATTATTATTGTAGTTGTTATTAGTATAGATGTAAAATTATATATTATAACTGCAATAATTGCAATAATAATGATAATAATTGCAATAATGATGATAATAATTGCAATAATGATGATAATGATGATGATAATGATGATAATGATGATAATGATGATGATAACGATAATAATGATGATAATCATGATAATAATGATGATAATAACAGGAATTGTGTCCATATATAATAAAAAGGTAAATGAAAAAAATCCCAAAAGTCGAAAAAGTTGCAAAATCTACGAAATATAGCCTTTGGAGAGTAGACTCCAAAATGATTTTTTTCCATTCATTTGATGATTCTGGCAATTATTAGGGTAATAATGATAATAATTACCAGAATTCTATTAATCATGACAATAATGATGATAAAAGTGAGAATAAAGAGAATTTGGATAACATTTGATGATTATTAATATTATTACTATTATCATTATTATTATCATTATCATTATTATTTATTATTTTTATTATATTATTATTATTATTTTTATTATTATTATATTTTTATATTATAATTATTATTTATTATTTTATTTATTAGTATTATTGCCAAAAATACATTATAACTGTAATAATAACAATAATAATAACAATAAGTATAATTATAATAATACAAATTGTTATATTGTTATTGATATCATTATTGTTATTATTATCATTATTATTATTTTTACTGGTAGTATAATTGTAAAAATAATTATTATAACTGTAATAATTACAGTAATAACGATATTAATTGAAATAATGATAAAAATAATCATTATAAAAACGTTGTTATTGTTATTATTATTGTTATTACTATTATTATTGTAGTTGTTATTAGGATAAACGTAAAATTATATAATAATAATGATAATAATTGCAATAATGATGATAATAATTGCAATAATGATGATAATAATTGCAATAATGATGATAATGTTGATGATAATGATGATGATAACGATAATAATGATGATAATCATGATTATAATGATGATAATAACAGGAATTGTGTCCATATATAATTAAAAAAAAGGTAAAAGAAAAAAAATCCCAAAAGTCGAAAAACCGGCAAAATCTAGCGAAATATAGCCTTTTGAGAGTAGACTCCAAAATGACGTTTTTTCCATTCATTTGATGATTCTGGCAATTATTAGGGTAATAATGATAATAATTACCAGAATTCTATTAATCTTGACAATAATGATGATAAAGTGAGAATAAAGAGAATTTGGATAACATTTGATGATTATTAATATTATTACTATTATCATTATTATTATCATTATTATCATTATTATTATTATTATTATTATTATTATTATTATTATTATTATTATTATTATTATTATTATTACTTTAATTATTAGTATTATTGCCAAAAAATATATTATACTGTAATAATAACAATAATAATAATAATAAGTATAATTATAATAATACTAATTGTTATAATATTGTTATTAATATTATTATTGTTATTATTATCATTATTATTATTTTTACTGGTAGTATAATTGTAAAAATAATTATTATAACAGTAATAATTACAGTAATAACGATATTAATTGAAATAATGATATAAATAATGATTATAGAAACGTTATTATTGTTATTATTATTGTTATTACTATTATTATTGTAGTTTTTATTAGAATAGATGTAAAATTATATATTACAACTGTAATAATTGAGATAATAATGATGATAATTGCAATAATGATGATAATAATTGCAATATGATGATAATGATGATGATAATGATGATAATGATGATAATGATGATGATAACGATAATAATGATGATAATCATGATAATAATGATGATAATAACAGGAATTGTGTCCATATATAATAAAAAAAAAAGGTAAAAGAAAAAAAATCCCAAAAGTCGAAAAAGCGGCAAAATCTAGCGAAATATAGCCTTTTGAGAGTAGACTCCAAAATGACGTTTTTTCCATTCATTTGATGATTCTGGCAATTATTATGGTAATAAAGATAATAATTACCAGAATTCTATTAATCATGACAATAATGATTATAAAAGTGAGAATAAAGAGAATTTGGATAACATTTGATGATTATTAATATTATTATTATTATTATTATTATTATTATTATTATTATTATTATTGTTATTAATATTATTATTGTTATTATTATCATTATTAGAATTTTTACTGGTAGTATAATTGTAAAAATAATTATTATGACAGTAATGATTACAGTAATAACGATATTAATTGAAATAATGATATAAATAATGATTATTAAAACGTTATTATTGTTATTATTATTGTTATTACTATTATTATTGTAATTGTTATTAGTATAGATGTAAAATTATATATTATAACAGCAATAATTGCAATAATGATAATAATTGCAATAATGATGATAATAATTGCAAGAATGATGATAATGATGATGATAATGATGATAATGATGATAATGATGATGATAACGATAATAATGATGATAATCCTGATAATAATGATGATGATAACAGGTATTGTGTCCATATATAATAAAAAAAAAGGTAAAAGAAAAAAAATCCCAAAAGTCGAAAAAGGGGCAAAATCTAGCGAAATATAGCCTTTTGAGAGTAGACTCCAAAATGACGTTTTTCCATTTTTTTGATGATTCTGGCAATTATTAGGGTAATAATGATAATAATTACCAGAATTCTATTAATCATGACAATAATGATGATAAAAGTGAGAATAAAGAGAATTTGGATAACATTTCATGATTATTAATATTATTACTATTATCATTATCATTATCATTATCATCATTATTATTATTATTATTATTATTATTATTATTATTATTATTATTATTATTATTATTATTATTACTTTAATTATTAGTATTATTGCCAAAAAATATATTATAACTGTAATAATAACAATAATAATAATAATTATTATAATTATAATAATACTAATTGTTATAATATTGTTATTAATAATTTTATTGTTATTATTATCATTATTATTATTTTACTGGTAGTATAATTGTAAAAATAATTATTATAACAGTAATAATTACAGTAATAAGGATATTAATTGAAATAATGATATAGATAATGATTATAAAAACGTTATTATTGTTATCATTATTGTTATTACTATTATTATTGTAGTTGTTATTAGTATAGATGTAAAATTATATATTATAACTGCAATAATTGCAATAATAATGATAATAATTGCAATAATGATGATAATGATTGCAATAATGATGATAATGATGGTGATGATGATGATAATGATGATAATGATGATGATAAAGATAATAATGATGATAATCATGATAATAATGATGATAATAACAGGAATTGTGTCCATATATAATAAAAAAGGTAAAAGAAAAAAAATCCCAAAAGTCGAAAAAGCGGCAAAATCTAGCGAAATATAGCCTTTTGAGAGTAGACTCCAAAATGACGTTTTTTCCATTCATTTGATGATTCTGGCAATTATTAGGGTAATAATGATAATAATTACCAGAATTCTATTAATCATGAGAATAATGATGATAAAAGTGAGAATAAAGAGAATTTCGATAACATTTCATGATTATTAATATTATTACTATTATTATTATTATTATTATTATTGTTATTAATATTATTATTGTTATTATTGTCATTATTTTTATTTTTACTGGTAGTATAATTGTAAAAATAATTATTATAACAGTAATAATTACAGTAATAACGATATTAATTGAAATAATGATTAAAATAATGATTATAAAAACGTTATTATTGTTATTATTATTGTTATTACTATCATTATTGTAGTTGTTTTTAGTATATATGTAAAATTAAATAATAATAATGATAATAATTGCAATAATGATGATAATAATTGCAATAATGATGATAATGATGATGATAATCATGATAATGATGATAATGATGATGATAACGATAATAATGATGATAATCATGACTATAATTATGATACCCTGCGGGTCCACTTCAAAACTCCCCGTCCCTCCAGTGGCCACCCTAAGGTGTTTCACTTGGACAGACTAAGGGAGGAGGAGTGTGCCCGTGGGTTCGCCACGGCAGTCTTTGACCGATTCTCAGAAACCAGCAACCTGACGGATCCAGTTGCTCTGTGGGAGTCCTTCAAGCGCGTAACACTCGAAGCAGCTCAGGAGTCCATTGGCGTACGCCCAAGGACAAGGCAGAATACCATCTCCCTGGAGACATTAGAGGCCACTGAAGCGTGTCGCAAGGCTCGGCTGAATGGAATCAAGTCTTGCGTCGTTCCATGGTGCGTAGGGCTCGGACACTGCTGAGAAGGGACAAGGAACAGTTCATCAGGAATCTTGCTGAGGAGGTCGAAGGCCATTTCTTGGTAAATGACCTTCGCCCTGCCTACCAAGCCCTGAGAAAACTGAACCCTAAGCCCTCCTCACAGATGACTGCAGTCCGATCAGCGGATGGACGGATCATCTCAGATCATGTTGGGGTTCGTGAACGTTGGGCTGAGTATTTTGAACAGTTGTACCAGGTGGATCCTCCAACAGTTAGCTTGGATGCAAGCGATGTCTCAGTGCTTGTGCCGGACCCACCCATCAGCGAGGAACCTCCTACCCTAACAGAGGTTAGGCTGGCGATTTCCAAGCTGAAGAGTGGGAAAGCTGCAGGCATATGTGATATCCCTGCTGAACTGCTAAAGGCTGGGGGTGAACCTATGGCTCGGGGCCTGCATACAGTCCTGACTGCCATTTGGCAGTCTGGTACCATTACCCCTGACCTGCTGAGGGGCGTGGTCATCCCTCTCTGGAAGGGGAAAGGGGATCGATGGGACTGTAGCAACTACCGTGGCATTACACTGCTCAGCATACCAGGCAATGTTCTCGCTCACATTCTTCTGAAACGGATCCGCAACCACCTACTGAGGCACCAGAGACCGGAGCAGTCTGGATTTACTCCTGGCAAGTCCACAATAGACCGTATACTAGCGCTTCGAGTAATTGTGGAACGCCGTCGTGAGTTTGGTCGTGGGTTGCTTGCAGCCTACATCGACCTCAAGAAGGCGTTTGACTCGGTGCATCGGGAATCGCTATGGGAGATCCTGAGGCTCAGGGGAATTCCGACACAGATTATTGGCCTGATAGCAAGCCTCTATACTGGTACTGAAAGTGCTGTAAAGTGTGGTGGGGGTATGTCGAACTTCTTCCCTGTTAATTCAGGGGTGAGGCAAGGCTGTGTCCTTGCACCCACACTTTTCAACACTTGTATGGACTGGATAATGGGCAGAGCTACTAGCCAAAGTCAGTGCGGAGCAACACTAGGCAATATTAAGGTCTCGGACCTTGACTTTGCCGACGATGTTGCCATCCTATCTGAGTCCTTGGAGTCACTTGTGGCGGCTCTTGATGCATTTAGCAATGAGGCGAAGCCCCCAGGCCTAGAGGTCTCCTGGACCAAGACCAAGATTCAGGACTTTGGGGGCCTGTTAGGGGAACCCGTTCAGTCGATCCATGCTTGCGGCGAGGACGTTGAAGTCACAGAAAGTTTTACATACCTTGGTAGCGTAGTCCATATCTCTGGGTTGTCAGACCAGGAAGTCAGTAGACGGATTGGTCTGGCAACAGGAGCCATGAACTTGATCAACAAGAGCGTTTGGAGATGTCGGTACCTATGCAGAAGGACCAAGCTGCGTGTCTTCAAAGGCCTTGATACTTCCAGTTCTGCTCTATAGAAGCGAAACCTCGATGCTATCCAGTGCCTTGGAGTCTCGCCTTGATGCCTTTTGTAACAAGTCCCTTCGCCGGATCATGGGGTACAGTTGGCAGGACCACGTGTCCAACCGGCGGTTGGACACTGGCATGGGACCTGTTACTTGCATAATCCGGGATCGCCAACTCAGGCTATATGGCCACCTAGCTCGCCTCCCTATGGACGACCCTGCCCACCAGGTTGTCTCTCTGCGAGACAACCCTGGGTGGAGGAGACCTGTGGGACGTCCTAGGAGATCATGGCTTGGGCAGCTCGACGAGACCTGTCGTGAGGAACTAGAGATGAGCCTTGTGCCTGCCTGGAGACTCGCCTCGAGGGATCCTCGTGGCTGGAAGCGAAGGGTGGATGCGGCCATGCGCCCCCGTCAGCGTTAGCCCCTTGATGATGATGATGATAATAAAAATAAGGTAAAAGAAAAAAAAATCCCAAAAGTCGAAAAAGCGGCAAAATCTAGCGAAATATAGCCTTTTGAGAGTAGACTCCAAAATGACGTTTTTTCCATTCATTTGATGATTCTGGCAATTATTAGGGTAATAATGATAATAATTACCAGAATTCTATTAATCATGACAATAATGTCGATAAAAGTGAGAATAAAGAGAATTTAATGACATTTGATGATTATTAATATTATTACTATTATCATTATTATTATCATTACTATCATTATTATTATTTATTATTATTATTATTATTATTATTACTTTAATTATTAGTATTATTGCCAAAAAATATATTATAACTGTAATAATAACAATAATAATAATAATAAGTATAATTATAATAATACTAATTGTTATAATATTGTTATTAATATTATTATTGTTATTATTATCATTATTATTATTTTTACTGGTAGTATAATTGTAAAAATAATTGTTATAACAGTAATAATTACAGTAATAACGATATTAATTGAAATAATGATATAAATAATGATTATAAAAACGTTATTATTGTTATTATTATTGTTATTACTATTATTATTGTAGTTGTTATTAGTATAGATGTAAAATTATATATTATAACTGCAATAATTGCAATAATAATGATAATAATTGCAATAATGATGATAATAATTGCAATAATGATGATAATGATGATGATAATGATGATAATGATGATGATAACGATAATAATGATGATAATCATGATAATAATGATGATAATAACAGGAATTGTGTCCATATATAATAAAAAAAAAAGTAAAAGAAAAAAAATCCCAAAAGTCGAAAAAGCGGCAAAATCTAGCGAAATATAGCCTTTTGAGAATAAACTCCAAAATGACGTTTTTTCCATTCATTTGATGATTCTGGCAATTATTAGGGTAATAATGATAATAATTACCAGAATTCTTTAATCATGACAATAATGATGATTAATCATGACAATTGTTATTATCATTG
>NW_023640533.1:7500-10000 GCF_015228065.2 Penaeus monodon | reverse complement strand
AGGGGGTACGAGGATAGGGTGTAGGGGGGATATCGTTAGGAGGATGAATACCCGCAGTTACTTGGAGTGTGGAAGGAGCAGTTGTAAGATTTGGAGGTTGAGTGTCATTTTTCATTAAGTAATTTTGAATATTTTAAATATTTTCTTCTGAGGATTGGTTTGGGGGAGTTTTGGGGATAAAGGTTTCTTGTGAGGGGGGGAAGAGAGGACTGATGTCTCAAGCATAGGAGCAAAGGAAGGTGGAGGTGATTGTGTGGTGGGGGAAAGAAGGGGTGGAGCGTTTGTTCTGTCTGTTATGGATAGTGCGAGGAGGGAGGGGGGAAAGGGTTTTGGGGTTGTAGGGGGTGATTGAAGTATCTGTAGTAGAGATTGGAGTGCCCTGGATTTAGGATGGCAAAAAGTTTGACTGAGGAAGGTAGAAGAGGGGGAGTTAGATGTAGGGGGGGTGGGTTTAGGAGAATTGGTAGAATGAGCAGTATTACTGGGTAAGGAGTAAGAAGAAACCACGTCGACGTGGGTTCCTGTCTGGCTTCACGTAGTGTGAGTCCAAGTTTGAATCTGAGAGTTTGCTACCTCAGACTAAATTTGTAGGCGGGACGCCCCTATAAAACACATTATGGGGCCGCCACAGTTGGCACATGTGCGTGATTATCAGAGCAGTTAGATTTGGGTATGGCCAGGTTTGGGCAATAGTGGGCATCTGGCTGTGGAACGGCAATGTTTGGCTGGTGTCCTAGACGCCAACAATTTTGGCACTGACCTTGGAGGAGGTTGGTATGGACGAACAGGGAGGGATTCTCCTCCTATGTAGACGTTAAAGGGAAGGTCATGTCTACGGAAGGGAATTTTTGGGTATGTTATGGTTTCTTTCGATGACCTCTGGGGGGAATGGAGTAGCATTGTACTGATGTTGCATCATAGTCCCGTGAGACGGCAAGTAGGTCTTCTCCACAATCTGACCAATCTTTGTCATAGATTGGGGCAATTTGCTGGGAGATTGAAACTGTTCCGGTGCAAGTATTGAGGGGTTTGGGTGGGTTCTGCAAGGATGAGGTTACCATATAGGGTCAGTTAGTTTTGTTAATGCTATAGCTTGCTTTTCGGATGTTACTGGACAAGAGGGAGTGGTCGGGTCGGGTACGGAAAAAGACTTACCTACTTGTTTTTGGAGACATTGTTGGAAGGGGAAGGGTGTTGTCAGAGTAGGGAGCTGTGGGAGGGATCACGAAAATCTGTCCCATTTGGCTGCGCTAAAGAGAGTATTCAAGATTGTTGTAGAGATAGGGGTAGTAGAAGGGCGGGGGCCCTGACGAAGATGGAGTAGTTTTTGAGGGACGTTGTGTTATGGAGAGGTGGGCAATAAGGCTGTAAGGTATTAATAAGGGGGGGATGGGGAGTGATGTTGGAGGTTGTGGGGGTAGAGGTGTTGAAGTTGAGCATGCTGGGAGAGTGGAAATGTTCCTTAAGGGTTGATTGTTGGTTACTGTACTAGTAGGCATTGATAAGGGGGTAGTTATTGCAGTGTTCGGAGCCGTGGTCAAAGGAGAGCCTGGGGTCAGGGAATCGGGTGGGTTTACATCGTTGGGGCTATTTGATAAAGGGGCAAGCCTCATTGCCCCTAATAGTGGGGATAGGTTTTCATTACTGGCCATGGTAAGCATGGATTATGTTGGGGATAAAAACAGTCCACCCCTAGTCAAGGGCTAGGTAACTAAATCAGGGGAATACCGTGCCCATGGCTCCCTCTGGCCGTTCAGGACTGGCACAAAGTCAGCCTTTCATCCTTTCAGCACGGCTCTCACACCTTAGGAGGTGGATAGCAGAAGGGTTTGGTGAAGGGACAGAAACGAAAAGTGGGAAGGAAAAAAAAGACCATGCAAAATTAGTTGAGTCGAGGGCTGAGTCCCAAGGTTGGGGAGTTCCCCATCATTGGGTCCCAGTCTCCGCCTCCTAAGCCCCCCCACGACAACATCGGGCAAGGGATTGGGGGGTGGGGGCTCTATATCTATCTATCTATCTATCTATCTATATATATATATATAGATATATATACATATATATATATATATATATAAATATAATATATTATATAGTATATATATATATATATATATATATATATATATATATATATATATATATATATATATATTATATTATATATATATATTTATATAAATACATATTATATATATATATATATATATATATTTATATATATATTATATATATATATATATATTATATATATATATATTTTATATATATGTATATATATATATGTATATAATGACGATAAGGATGATGATAACGATAATAATGATGATAATCATTATAATAATGATGATAATAACAGGAATTGTGTCCATATGATAAAAAGGTAAAAGAAAAAAAATCCCAAAAAGTCGAAAAAGCGGCAAAATCTAGCGAAATATAGCCTTTTGAGAGTGTACTCAAAATTGATGTTTTTTTTCGATTTCTTTGATGATTTTAGCAATTA
>NW_023640533.1:0-2500 GCF_015228065.2 Penaeus monodon | reverse complement strand
TATTATCATTATTATTATCATTATTATCGTTATTATTATTATTATTATTATTATTATTATTATTATTATCATTATTATTATTATTATTACTATTACTTTAATTATTAGTATTATTGCCAAAAAAATATATTATAACTGTAATAATAACAATAATAATAATAATAAGTATAGAAATAATAATACTAATTGTTATAATGATGATAATGATGATGATAACGATAATAATGATGATAATCATGATAATAATGATGATAATAACAGGAATTGTGTCCATATATAATAAAAAAAAAGGTAAAAGAAAAAAAATCCCAAAATTCGAAAAAGCGGCAAAATCTAGCGAAATATAGCCTTTTGAGAGTAGAAAATGACCAGAATTCTATTAATCATGCCAATAATGATGATAAAAGTGAGAATCAAGAGAATTTGGACAACATTTGATAATTATTAATATTATTATTATTATCATTATCATTATCATTATTATCATTCTTATTATTATTATTATTATTATTATTATTATTATTATTATTATTATTACTATTACTTTAATTATTAGTATTATTGCCAAAAAATATATTATAACTGTAATAATAACAATAATAATAATAATAATAAGTAAAATAATAATAATAATAATTGTTATAATATTGTTATTAATATTATTATTCCTATTATTATCATTATTATTATTTTTACTGGTAGTATAATTGTAAAAATAATTATTATAACAGTAATAATTACAGTAATAACGATATTAATTAAAATGATGATACAAATAATTATTATAAAAACGTTATTATTATTATTATTATTGCTATTACTATTATTATTGTAGTTGTTATTAGTATAGTTGTAAAAATATATATTATAACTGCAATAATTGCAATAATAATGATAATAATTGCAATAATGATGATAGTAATTGCAATAATGATGATAATGATGATGATAATGATGATGATAACGATAATAATGATGATAATCATGATAATAATGATGATAATAACAGGAATTGTGTCCATATATAATAAAAAAATGTAAAAGAAAAAAAATCCCAAAACTCGAAAAAGCGGCGAAATCTAGCGAAATATAGAAATATATGAGAGTAGACAACAAAATGACGTTTTTCCATTCATTTGATGGTTCTGGCAGTTATTAGGGTAATAATGATAATAATTGTAATATTATATTATAACTGCAATAATTGCAATAATAATGATAATAATTGCAATAATGATGATAATAATTGCAATAATGATGATAATGATGATGATAATGATGATAACGATAATAATGATGATAATCATGATAATAATAACAGGAATTGTGTCCATACATAATAAAAAAAGGTAAAAGAAAAAAAATCCCAAAACTCGAAAAAGCGGTAATATAGCCATTTGTGAGTAGATTTCAAAATTACGTTTTTTTTCATTTGATGATTCTGGCAATTATTAGGGTAATAATGATAATAATTACCAGAATTCTATTAATCATGACAATAATGATGATAAAAGTGAGAATAAAGAGAATTTGGAAAACATTTGATGATTATTAATATTATTACTTTATCATTATTTTTATATATTATTATTATTATTATTATTATTATTATTATTATTATTATTATTATTATTATTATTATTAATATTATTATTATTATTATTATTACTTTAATTATTAGTATTATTGCCAAAAAATATATTATAACAGTAATAATTACAGTAATAACGATATTAATTAAAATAATGATATAAATAATGATGATGATAACGATAATAATGATGATAATCATGATAATAATGATGATAATAACAGGAATTCTGTCCATATATAATAAAAAATTGAAAAGAAAAAAAATCCCAAAAGTCGAAAAAGCGGCAAAATCTAGCGAAATATATCCTTTTGAGAGTAGACTCCAAAATGACGTTTTTTTCCCATTCATTTGATGATTCTGTCAATTATTAGGGTAATAATGATAATAATTACCAGAATTCTATTAAACATGACAATAATGATGATAAAAGTGAGAATAAAGAGAATTTGGATAACATTTGATGATTATTAATATTATTACTTTTATCATTATTATTATGATTATTATGATTATTATTATTATTATTATTATTATTTTTATTTATATTATTGTTATTATTATTATTAATATTATTATTATTATTATTACTATTACTTTAATTATTAGTATTATTGCCAAAAAATATATTATAACTGTAATAATAATAATAATAATAATAAGTATAATAATAATAATAATAATAATTGTTATAATATTGTTATTAATATTACTATTGATATTATTATCATTATTATTATTTTTACTGGTAGTATGATTGTAAAAATAATTATTATAACAGTAATAATTACAGTAATAACGACATTAATTAAAGTAATGATATAAATAATTATTATAAAAACGTTATTATTGTTATTATTATTGTTATTACTATTATTATTGTAGTTGTTATTAGTATTGTAAAAAATA
>NW_023640532.1:10000-11225 GCF_015228065.2 Penaeus monodon | reverse complement strand
AGGTATCATTATTTTTTTTTCCCCCTTTAAAGAACATTTCTTTCTCTGCGTTTACATCTGCCACGCCGGCGTACAGTTGGGCGTGGAAGCATTGCTACATTTGATATGCAGTCATGTGAGTACATTCCAAATTTAGGATATATATAAGTATATCTCTAAGACATCAGAGGATATGAAATAGTTACATAGTTCCCATACCTCAAGCTAGGTGGCCTGAAAGGCTGTAACACATGGCACTTGAGATATATGTACAAGCGTTCGCTTATATTCTTCATTACACAGTTTACACTTAGTTTCTTCGACATTACAAACTGTACTGAGCTGCCAATACAATCTATATCAAGCCTGATTCTTGCGGTTAAAATTTATCACACTGTCTTGTTCTGTTTATATAAACCATAGGTGAATGAATCTTGCCTAAAACCGGTCATAATGCTTTATGCTACAGCTTTCAGGGCGTTGAGAATTAATTAACTCAGTCAAGTCCTCTTTAAAGGAAGCTTTAATTTTGTATAAAATCTGGAAATAGGTACCCCAAGATCTATATCCACACTTTGCTTGTCACACGCTGACTATGCCAGGTGATAAGCATGATCATGCCTAGGGATGGAATCCACACAAAACGTATATCATGGCCTCGTTCTTTTGCACGATACACGTTTATCCTGATGTCATTTGCGATATTAACTGCACCTTTGTCTAGAGTGTTCAGAGCCTGGAGAGCACTCTGTGAATCACAGAATATTACCACCCGAGCCTTGATTCAATAGAAATTCGGTGGCCATGAGTATTCCTCCCAACTCAGTTTGCGTAGTGCTAGCCCAGTCATGAACCCTCCTACAATCCTGGTGCTTCAAGATATTGTTTTATAGCAACAAAAGCACATCCTGCTCTATCCCAGACTGCAAGGACCGTCAGGTAGCATCATATGCATGGATAGATTTTAAAGATGCTCATTTATAATTGCAAGTGCATACTGCTTAAGTATAGCAGGGGGGACACTGTTTTTTTTGGGGCAGTCGTATAATATATACTTAGGTCCGACATTTTCCACGGGGGTACAGAACGTCCATGTAGGGTCTTAGTTATGGGTATGTTCAGCTGAGCTAATGTTTACATGTTACTTGTATCCATGGATTTGAATAAGAATCGGTGTTGTCATACAAAGGTAGCTCCTCTATTCTGTGTTTTAGTTGTCTTTGGAACTCTGTACAATGGAGGGGTT
>NW_023640531.1:0-11226 GCF_015228065.2 Penaeus monodon | reverse complement strand
AAATAATTACAGTAGATTATTGATATGATATAAATAATTATATAAAATCGTTATTATTGTTATTATTATTGTTATACATTATTATTTGTGGTTATTAGTTATTGCAAAAATATATACTATAATCCAATAATTGCAATAATAATGATAACATTGCAATAATGATGATATAATTGCAATAATGATGATATGATGATGATATGATGATAATGATGATAATGATGATGATAACGATAATATGATGATAATCATGATAACGATGATGATAATAGAGGAATTGTGTCCATATATAATATAAAAAGGTATAAGAAAAACATTCCCAAAGTCGAAAAAGCGGGCAAAATCTAGCGAAATATAGCCTTTTGAGAGTATACTCCAAAATGATGTTTTTTTCGATTTCTTTGGTGATTTCGTCAATTATTAGGGTAATAATGATAATAATTACCAGAATTGTATTAATCATAACAATAATGATGATAAAAGTGAGAATAAAGAGAATTTTGATAACATTTGAATATTATTAAAATTATTATTATTATTATTATTATTATTATTATTATTATTATTATTATTATATTATCTTAATTATTAGTATAATTGCCAAAAATCTATTATATCTGTAATAATAACAATAATAATAATAAGTATAAGTATAATAATAATAATGCTAGTGGTTATAATATTGTTATTATATTATTATTGTTATTATTATCATTATTATTATTTGTACTGGTAGTATAATTGCAAAAATAATTATTATAACAGTAATAATTACAGTAATAACGATACTAATTAAGATAATGATATAAATAATTATTATAAAATCGTTATTATTGTATTTTTTGTTAAAATATTTATATTGTTGTGGTTATTAGTATTATTGCAAAATATATACTATAACTCCAATAATTGCAATAAAATGATACATTGCATAATGATGATAATAATTGCAATAATGATGATAATGATGATGATAATGATGATAATGATGATAATGATGATGATAACGATAATAATGATGATAATCATGATACGATGATGATAATAAGGGAATTGTGTCCATATATAATATAAAAAAGGTATAAGAAAACATTCCCAAAAGTCGAAAAAGCGGCAAAATCTAGCGAAATATAGCCTTTTGAGAGTATACTCCAAATGACGTTTTTTTCGATTTCTTTGGTGATTTCGGCAATTATTAGGTATAATGATATAATTACCAGATTGTATTAATCATAACATATGATGATAAAAGTGAGAATAAAGAGAATTTTGATAACATTTGATATTATTAAAATTATTAATTATTTTATTATTATTATTATTATTATTATTATTATTATTATTATTATATTATTATTATTACTATTATCTTAATTATTAGTATAATTGCCAAAAAATCTATTATATCTGTAATAATAACAATAATAATAATAAGTATAAGTATAATAATAATAATGCTAGTGGTTATAATATTGTTATTATTATTATTATTTTTATTATTATCATTATTATTATTTGTACTGGTAGTTATTGCAAAAATACTTATTATAACAGTAATAATTACAGTAATAACGATACTAATTAAGATATGATATAAATAATTATTATAAAATCGTTTATTATTGTTATTATTATTGTTATTACTATTTTAAATTATGTTGTGGTTATTAGTATTATTCAAAATTATACCTATAACTCAATAATTGCGAATATAATGATAACAGTTGCAATAATGATGATAATAATTGACAATATGATGATAATGATGATGATAATGATGTAATGATGATAATGATGATGATAACGATTATATGATGATAATCATGATAACGATGATGTAATAGAGGAATTGGTGTCCATATATAATAGAAAAAAGGTATAAGCAAAAACATTCCAAAAGTCGAAAAAGCGGCAAAATCTATCGAAATATAGCCTTTTGAGAGTAATACTCCAAAATGACGTTTGTTTTCGATTTCTTTGGTGATTTCGGCCATTATTTGGGTAATTAATGATAAAGAATTACCAGATTGTATTATCATAACAATAATGATGAGACAAGTGAGAATAAAGAGAATTTTGATACCATTTGAATATTATTAAAATTATTAGTATGAGTATTATTATTATTATTATTTATTATTATTATTATTATTCATTATTACTATTATCTAATTATTTAGTATAATTGCCAAAAAATTCTATTATATCTGTAATAATAACAATAATAACATAAGTACATAAGTATAATAATAATAATGCTAGTGGTTATAATATTGTTATTAGTAATATTATTTGTTATTATCATCCTTATTATTTATTGTACTGGTAGGTGTGGGAGTATAGTGGCAAAAAATAATTATTATAACAGTACTAATTACAGTTAATAACGTACTAATTAAGATAATGATATACATAATATTATAAAATCGTTATTAATTGTTATTATTATTGTTATTACTATTCTTATTGTTGTGGTTTTAGTATTATTGCAAAAATATATACTATAACTCCAATAATTGCAATATAATGAAACAATTGCAATAATGATGATAAGATTGCAATAATGATGATAATGATGATGATAATGATGATAATGGATGAATAATGATGATGATAACGATAATAATGCATGATAATCATGATAACGATGATATAATAAGAGGAATTGTGTCCATATATAATATAAAAAGGTATAAGAACAACATTCCCGAAAAGTCGAAAAAGCGGCAAAACTAGCGAAATATAGCCTTTTGAGAGTATACTCCAAAATGACGTTTTTTTCGATTTCTTTGTGATTTCGGCAATTATTAGGGTAATATGATAATAAATTACCATAATTGTATTAATCATAACAATAATGATGATAAAAGTGAGAATAAAGAGAATTTTGATAACATTTTGAATATTATTCGAATTATTTTATTATTACTTAGTATTATTATTATTATTTTTTAATTATTATTACTATTATCTTAATTATTGTATAATTGCCAAAAAATCTTATTATATCTGTAAATAATAACAATAATAATAATAAGTAATAATTATAATAATATATGCTAGTGGTTATATATTGTTATTAGTATTATTATTGTTATTATTAATCATTATTATATATTGTACTGGTAGTAATAATTGCAAAATAATTATTATAACGTAATCATTACAGTAATAACGATACTAATTAATAATGATATAAATAATTTATTCTAAAATCGTTATTATTGTTATTATTAATTGTTATTACTATTATTATTGTTGTGGTTATTAGTATTATTGAAAAATATATACTATAAACTCCAATAATTGCAATAATACTGATAACTAATTGCAATAATGATGATAATAATTGCCAATAATGATGATAAATGATGATGATAATGATGATAAATGATCGATAATGATGATGATAACGATAATAATGATGCTATCATGATACCGATGATGATAATCAGAGTGAATTGTGTCCATATATAATATAAAAAAGGTATAAGAAAAACATTCCCAAAAGTCGAAAAAGCGGCAAAATCTAGCGAAATATAAGCCTTTTGAGAGTATCCTCAAATGACGTTTTTTTTCGATTTCTTTGTGGATTTCGGCAATTATTAGGGTAATAATGAATAATAATTACCATAAATTGTATTAATCATAACAATAATGATGAGAAAGTGAGAATAAGAGAATTTTGATAACATTCTGAATATTATTAAAATTATTATTATTATTATTATTATTATTATTATTATTATTATTATATTACTATTTAGCTTAATTATTAGTATAATTGCCAAAAATCTATTATCTCTGTAATAATACAATAATAATAATAAGTATAAGTATAATAATAATAAGCTAGTGTTATAATATTGTTATTAGTATTATATTGTTATTATTATCATTATTATTAATTTGTACTGGTAGTATAAAATGCAAAATAATTATTATAACGTAATAATTACAGTAATAACGATACTAATTAATACTGATAAATAATTATTATAAATCGTTTATTATTGTTATTATTATTGTTATTACGATTATTATTGTTGTGGTTATTAGTATTATTGCAAAATATATACTATAAACTCCATAATTGCAATAATATGATAACTATTGCAATAATGATGATAATAATTGCAATATGATGATAATGATGATGATAATGATGATAATTATGATATGATGATGGATAACGATAATAATGATGATAATCATGCTAACGATGATGTAATAAGAGAATTGTGTCCCGTATATAATATAAAAAAAGGTATAGTAAAAAACCTTCCCAAAAGTCGAAAAGCGCAAAATCTAGCGAAATATAGCCTTTTGAGAGTAGACTCCAAAATGACTTTTTTCGTTTCTTTGGTGATTTTCGGCAATTATTAGGGTAATAAATGATAATAATTACCAAAATTTATTAATCCTAACAATAATGATGATAAAAGTGAGAATAAACAGAATTTTGATAACATTTAATATTTTAAAATTATTATTATTATTATTATTATTATTATTATTATTATTATTATTATTACTATTATCTTAATTATTATTATAATTTGCCAAAAAATCTATTATATCTGTAATAATAACAATAAATAATAAGTATAAGTATAAATAATACTAGGCTAGTGTTATAATATTGTTATTAGTATTATTTTGTTATTATTATCATTATTCATTATTTGTAACTGGTAGTATAATTGCAAAAATAATTTTATAACAGTAATAATTACAGTAATACGATATCTAATTAAGATACTGATATAAATATTATTATAAAATCGTTATTAATTGTTATTATTATTGTTATTACTATTATTATTGTGTGGTTATTAGTATTATTGAAAAATATATACTATACTCCAATAATGCAATAATAATGATACCATTGCATTAAGGTTATAATATTGCAATAATGATGATAATGATGATGATAATGATGATAATGATGATAATGATGATGTAACGATAATAATGATGATAATCATGATAACGATGATGATAATACGAGGAATTGTGTCCATATATAATATAAAAAGGTATGAAAAACATTCCAAAAGTCCGAAAAAAGCGGCACAATCTAGCGAATATAGCCTTTGAGAGTATACTCCAAAATGAACGTTTTTTCGATTTCTTTGGTGTTTCGGGGGGCAATTATTAGGGTAATTAATGAAATAATTACCAGAATTGTATTATCATACAATAATGATGAATACAAGTGAGATAAAGAGAATTTTGATAACATTTGAATATTATTAAATATATTATTATTATTATTATTATTATTATTATTATTATTCTTAATTATTATTACTATTATCTTAATTATTAGTATAATTGCCAAACAATCTATTATATCGTAATAATAACAATAATAATAATAAGTATAAGTATAATAATAATAATGCTAGTGTATAATATTGTTATTAGTATTATTATTGTTTATTATTACAGATTATTATTTGTACTGGTAGTATAATTGCAAAATAATTATTAAATAACAGTATAATTACAGTATAACGATAACTAATTAAGATATGATATAAATATTATTATAAATCGTTATTATTGTTATTATTATTGTTTATTACTATTATTATTGTTGTGGTTATTATATTATTGCAAAAAATAATATACTATAACTCCATAATTGGCAATAATAATGATAACGATTGCAATAATGATGATAATAATTGCAATAAGATGATAATGATTGATGATATGTGATAATGATATAATGAGATGATAACGATAATATGTATAATCATGCTAACGATGATGATAATAAGAGGAATTGTGTCCATAATATAATATAAAAAAAGGTATAAGAAACATTTCCCAAAAGTCGAAAAAGCGGCGAAAATCTAGCGAAATATACGCTTTTGAGAGTATACTCCAAAATGAACGTTTTTTCGATTTCTTTGGTGATTTCGGCAATTTTGGGTAATAATGATAAATAATTCCCAAAATTGTATTATCCTACAATATTGATGATAAAAGTGAGAATAAAGAGAATTTTGATAACCTTTTGAATATTAATTAAAATTAGTATTATTATTATTATTATTATTATTATTTATTATTATTATGATATTATTATTATTGCTTATTACTATTTATCTATTATTAGTATAATTGCCAAAATCTATTATATCTGTAATAATAACAATAATAAATTAAGTACAAGTATAATAATAATAATGCTAGTGGTTATAATATTGTTATTAGTAATTATTATTGTTATTATTATCATTATTAAAAAAAAAAAAATTAAAAAATTTTGTACTGGTAGTATAATTGCAAAATACTTATTCTAACAGTAAGAATTTACGGTAATAAACGATACTAATTAAGATAATGGATTAAATAATTATTATAAAACGTTATATTGTTTATTATTATTGTTATTACTATTATTATTGTTGTGGTTATTAGTATTATTGCAAAAATATATAACTATAACTCCAAGAATTGTCAATAATAATGATACAATTGCAATAATGATATAATAATTGCAATAATTGATGATATGATGATGATCTGATGATAATTATGATATGATGATGCTAACGATAATAATGATGTAATCATGATAACGATGATGATAATAGAGTAATTGGTGTCCATATAATAATATACAACAAGGTATTAAAGAAACATCCCAAAAGTCGAAAAAGCGGCAGAAATCTAGCGGAAATACTAGCCTTTTGAGAGTATACTCCAAAATGACGTTTTTTCGAGTTTCTTGGTGATTTCGGCAATTATTAGGGTAATATGATAATAATTACCCAGAATTGTATTAATCATAACATAATGATGATAAAAGTGGCAGCAATAAAAAAGGATTTTTGATAACATTTGAATATTCTTAAAATTATTATTATTATTATTATTATATATTGATTATTATTTTATTATTATTACTGATTATCTTTAATTATTAAGTATATATGCCAAAAAATCTATTATATATCTTGTAATAATAACATAATATAATAAGTTCATAATTATAATAATAAATACTGCTAGTGGTTATAATATTGTTATTAGTATTATTATTGTTCATTATTATCATTATTATTATTGTGTACTGGTATATAATTGCAAAATAATTATTATACAGTAATCTTACAGTAATAACGATACTACTTAAGATACTGATAGAATAATTATTATCAAAATCGTTTTATTATTGTTATTATTATTGTTTATTACATTATTTTGTGGTGGTATATATTATTGCAAAATATATACATAACTCCAATAAATTGCCAATAATAATGATAAATATTGCAATAATGATGATAATAATTGCAATCATGATGATAATGATGATGATATGATGATATGACGATAATGATGATGATACTATCATAATGAATTATAATCATGATAACGATGATGTATAATAAGATGAATTGTGTCCATATATAATATAAAAAAGGTATAAGAAAAACATTCCCAAAAGTCGAAAAGCGGCAAAATCTAGCGAAATATACCTTTTGAAGTATACTCCAAAATGACGTTTTTTCGATTTCTTTGGTGATTTCCGCATTATTAGGGTACTAATGATAATAATTACCAGAATGGTATTAATCATAACAATACGGATGATAAAAGTGAGAATCAAGAAAGTTTGATAACATTTGAATATTATTAAATTATTCTATTATTATTAATTATTATTATTATTATTATTAATTATTATTATTACTATTATCTTAAATTATTAGTATAATTGCCAAAAAATCTATTATTCGTAATAATAACAATATAATAATAAGTATAAGGTATAATAATATAATGCTAGTGGTTATAATATTGTTATTGTATTAATTCTTGTTATTATTAATCAATTATTATTATTTGTACTGGTAGTATACTTGCAAAATAATTATTATAACAGTAATAATTACAGTAATAACGAACTACTTAAGATAATGAATAAAATAATTATTATAAAATCGTTATTCAATTGTTATATTATTGTTATTACTATTATTATTGTTGTGGTTATTAGTATTAATTGCAAAATATATACTATAACTCCAATAATTGCAATAATAATGATAAATTGCAATAATGATGATAATAATTGCAATAATGATGATATATGATGATAATGATGATAATGATGATAATGATGATGATAACGATAATAATGATAATCATGATAACGATGATGATAATAGAGAATTGTGTCATATAATATAAAAAAGGTATAGAAAACATCCAAAAGTCGAAAAAGCGCAAAATCTAGCGAAATATAGCCTTTTGAGAGTATACTCCAAATTGACGTTTTTTCGATTCTTGGTGATTTCGGCCCTTATTTAGGTATATTAGAATATTACCAGAATTGTCTTAATCATAACATAATGGCTGATATAAATGAAATAAAGAGAATTTTGATAACATTTTGAAATATTATTCAAATTATTATTATTATTATTATTATTATTATTATTAATTATTATTATTATTACTGATTATCTTAATTATAGATAATTGCCAAAAATCTATTATATCTGTAAATAATAACAATAATAATAATAAGTCTACGTTATAATCATAATAATGCTAGTGGTTATAACATTTGTTATTAGTATTATTTATTGTTATTATTATCATTCTGTATTATTTGTACTGTAGTATAATTGGCAAACATAATTATTATAACATAATAGTTCCGTAATAACGATACTAATTAAGATAATGATATAATAATTATTATAAAATCGTTATTATTGTTATTATTATTGTTTATTACTAGTATTATTGTTGTGGTTATATTAGTATTAGTGGCAAATATATACTAATAACTCCAATAATTCCATAATAATGATAAAAATTGCATAATGATGATAATAATTGCAATAATGATGATGATGAATGATAATGATGATATGATGAAATTATGTGATAACGATGAAATGATGATAATCATGATAACGTGATGATAATAAGATGAATTGTTCCCATATTTAATATAAAAAGGGTATAAGAAAACATTCCCAAAAGTTCGAAAAAGCGGCAAAATCTAGCGAAATATAGCCTTTTGAGAGTATACTCCAAAATGACGTTTTTTTCGATTTCTTTGGTGATTTTCGGCAATTATTAGGTAATACTGGATAATAATTACCAGAAGTGGTATATCATAACAATTAATGATGATAAAATGAAATAAAGAGAATTTTGATAACATTTGAATATTATTAAAATTATTATTATTATTATTATTATTAATTATATTATTATTATTATTATTATTATTCTATTATCTTAATTATTAGTAATGGCCAAAAAAATCTATTATATATGTATAATAACAATATAATAATAAGTATAGTATAATAATATAATGCGAGTGGTTATAATATTGTTTTAGTATATTTAATTGTTATTATTATCATTATTATTATTGTACTGGTAGTATAATTGCAAAAATATTATTATAACAGTAATAATTACAGTAATAACGATACTAATTAAGATAATGATATAATAATTATTATAAAATCTTATTATTGTTATTATTATTGTTATTATATTATTATGTTGTGGTTATTAGTATTATTGCAAAAATTATCTATAACTCCAATAATTGCAATAATATGATAACATTGCAATAATGATGATAATAATTGCAATAATGATATAATGAGATGATAATGATGATAATGATGATAAGATGATGAAAACGATAATAATGATGAAAATTTCATGATAACGATGATGATAATAAGAGATTGTGTCCATATATAATATAAAAAAGGTATAAGAAAAACATTCCCAAAAGTCGAAAAAGCGGCAAAATCTAGGAATATAGCTTTTGAGAGTATACTCCAAAATGACGTTTTTTCGATTTTTTGGTGATTTCGGCAATTATTAAGGGTAATAATTAATAATTACCAGAATTGTATTAATCATAACAATAATGATGAAAAAGTGAAATAAGAGAATTTGATAACATTGAATATTATTAAAAATTATTATATTATTATTATATTATATATTATTATATATATATATTATTATATTATTATTATTTATTATTACTATTATTTAATATAGTATATTGCCAAAAAATCATTATATCTGAATAATAAAATAATAATATAAGTATAAGTATAATAATAATGCTAGTGGTTATAATATTTTATTAGTATTATATTTGTTATTATTATCATTATTATTATTGTACTGTATTATAAATTTGCAAAAATAATTATAACAGTAATAATTACAGTAATAACGATACTAATTAAGATAATGATATAAATAATATTATAAATCGTTATTATGTTATTTTATGTATTACTATTATATTGTTGTGGTTATTAGTATTATTCAAAATTTATATACTATAACTCCAATAATTTGCAATAATAATGATAAAACATTGCAATAATTATGATAATAATTGCAATAATGATGATGATGATGATGATAATATGATAATGATGATATGATAATGATGATGATAACGATAATAATGATGATAATCATGATACGATGATATAATAAGAGGAATGTGTACATATATAATATAAAAAGGTATAAGAAAAACATCCAAAAGAAAATCGAAAAGAGAAAATCTAGCGAAATATAGCTTTTGAGAGTATACTCAAAATGACGTTTTTCGATTTCTTTGGTGATTTCGGCAATTATTAGGGTAATATGATAATAATTACCAGAATTGTATTAATCATAAAAAAATGATGATAAAAGTGAGAATAAAGAGAATTTTGATAACATTTGAATATTATTAAAATTATTATATATTATTATTATTATTATTATATTATTATTATTATTATTATATTATTTATATATATATATTACTATTATCTTAATTATTAGTATCATTGCCAAAAATCTATTATTCTTAATAATAACAATAATAATAATAAGTATAAGTATAATAATAATAATGCTAGTGTTATAATATTGTTATTAGTATTATTATTTATTATTATCATTATTATTATTTGTACTGGTAGTATATTGAAAAATAATTATTATAACAGTAATAATTACAGTAATAACGATACTAATTAAGATAATGATATAAATAATTATTATAAAATCGTTATTATTGTTTTTATTATGTTATTACTATTATATTGTTGTGTTATTAGTATTATTGCAAAAATATATACTATAACTCCAATAATTGAATATATAAATTGCAAATAATGATAAAAATTGCAATAAAATGATAAATGA
>NW_023640530.1:0-11226 GCF_015228065.2 Penaeus monodon | reverse complement strand
CAAATGGGGTATAGTTGCAGGACCGCGGTCCAACGGCGGTACCCGTGAGTGATGGACCGTTACTTGCATAATCCGGGATGCAATCAGGCTACATGGCCACTAGCTCTTCCTTGTGGACGAACCTGCCCACCAGTTTGTCTCTCTGCGAGACAACCCTGGGTGGAGGAGACTGTGGACAACCTAGGAGATCATGGCTTGGGCAGCTCGACGAGACCTGTCGCGAGGAATTAGAGATGGGCCGTGGGCCTGCCTGGTCACTCGCCTCGAGGGATCCCGTGGCTGGAAGCGAAGGGTGGATGCGGTCATGCTCCTCCGTCGGCGTTTGCCCCTTGATGATGATGGTGATATCCATTATTACTCCGCCCACAGCAACAAAACAAAATCTGGTGTTGTAATTGGCTTCTTCCTCAGAGCACTGACATTCTGCAGCCTTGAATTTCTTGAGGATTTCTTGAGAATTTCTTGCCTGTATAATTAATTCTTCCATGAAACACAAATATCCCAGAGGCTTCCTTATATATATATATAATATATATATTATATATATATATAGTATATATATATATATATATATATATACATAGTATATAAACATATGTGTATATATTATATATACATATATAAGTGTGTATATATATATTATATATATATATATAATATATATATATATATATATATATAATATATATATATATATATATATATATATATATAATATATTATATATATATATATATATATATATATATATATATATATATATATAATATATATATTAATATATATATATATATATATATATATATAACATATATATACATACATACATAATAATATATATTATATATATATATATATATATATATAATATATATATATATATATATATACATATATATATATATATATATATATATATATATATATTATATATCTTGTAGTTTTCATGTTGTGATGCTCTTGGAGTGAGTACGTGGTAGGTCCCCAGTCCTTTCCACGGAGAGTGCCGGTGTTACCTTTTAGGTAATCATTCTCTCTATTTTATCCGGGCTTGGGTCCAGCACTTTGACTTGGGCTGGCTTGGCCACCCAGTGGCTAGGTAGGCAATCAAGGTGAAGTTCCTTGCCCAAGGGAACAACGCGGCGGTCGGTGACTCGAACCCTTCGAATTCAGATTGCCGTCGTGACAGATTTGAGTTGACGCTCCAACCATTCGGCCACCGCAGCCTTGACGATCATGGGCTTCTATGATTTTTCTTAGCAATTTTAGAGCGGTGGTTTGCCATGCCTTCCGCCCGGTGTTTTTTATCAAGTCACCATCTCTATTTACCCAGCACTGACTGAAGCTGGCTTGGCCACCCAGTGGCTAGGCAGGCAATCGAGGTGAAGTTCCTTGCCCAAGGGAAACAACGCGCCGGCCGGTGACTCGAACCCTCGAACTCAGATTGCCGTCGGGACAGTCTTCAGTCCGACGCTCTAACCATTCGGCCATTCCATTCCCTGACCAGGACTCGAACTAGGTCACTCCGGGTATGAAACCGGAGGCCAGTGCTAAACCAACCATGCCACACGACCCACTAGAGTGGCATGGTTGGTTTAGCACTGGCCTCCGGTTTCATACCCGGTGTGACCTAGGTTCGAGTCCTGGTTCAGGGAGGGTTGTTATTTATCGATATTAATGCGGCATTGCATTATTCCATCTTTCATATATATATATATATATTATATATATATATATATATATTATATATATATATATATATATATATATATATATATTTGACCTGACCCGACCTTTTCCTTTTTCCTGTCAAACCTAGGGGATTAACCATAGCAGTTACAAATGCTCAGTGGTGACACGTTCTATCGGCGCTAGAACGGAGCGTGTAACGCAATTTTATTAAAATTTATTATACTGAATATAGCGTAGGATCTCCCCCATATCATAGTGCACAGGATTGCCGATATTTCCCCGGGGTTGTGTGAACGGTAATAGATCTACGTTCGAAATGTAGGAACAGGTAAACTTTGAGTCAGTGTGACCTGTTAATAATGTAGGACTAGGGTTTAAGCTAGAATCATTATTCGCTTATTAATCACACCCTTCTCACCCTCTTGAAGTCGCTTGCATATTTTGGGTGATTCTCAAACGATCAAGTGTAAGCGGTGAGGTCGGCTTCGCCCTCCCCCCTCCGGGCTAGCTGACCTGACCCGCGACCGGCATACCGTTATTACCTTTTGACATTGTCTCATGTGTTCCAAACTGGTGTGATGTGTCAACTCTTAGAAATAAAGAGGGAATCTGTTATACCAGTATCACTACTCCTGCAAAGCCATATAATAGGGTTCTATACCGTTATGGAGAGAATGACCACTACTTTTACAATACATGCTGCATTTTTCTCGCCTTAGTAAGCAAGGATATTACTGAAGCTATATCAAGAATAGGATAAATACCATTTTATATTATATTACCTGAGTTAAGTTTATTGATGCTGCACCATTAAGATTCTTATGCTAGATCTACACATACAGATTTCATAATAAAAAACATCGACATATCAGTATCATCGTTTTTCTAGCACTCTCTCTTCCTACCTACTTTCTGTCTATCCATCTATCTATTTATATGAATAAGTGCACATTATATATATATATATATATATATATATATATATATTATATATATATATATATTATATATAATGTATGTATACAGTGTATACATACATTATGTGTGTTTGTATGTGTTGCGTTCGTGAGTGTGTGTGTACTTGTGCACATGTATAGGTATTTATGAATATATTGGTAAATATGTTTTTTTTACGTGTATATGAATATATTTTGTGACTATATCTACCTACTTACCTGCCTACCTATCTTTTACCTGCTTACCTATATTTGTACATCAATGTTGGCCTCTTTAGTGCACATTAAATCTGTTGAAGTGCTGCTGGCAAACGCTCACTATCCCAAAGTATTTGATGTTTCTGCACTACACTGAAGTCAGGATGTTTACTCCTTGTTTAGGTAGATACTATGGTTAGTCAAATTGGCTCTTTATTTGTGGAGCTTACAACGGTGTTCTTTGGTGAGAGCCTAGCCGATGAATGAGTGTTGATTCTGGGTTCCGCGGCTTAAATGGCCCAGCCGCGATATGTACACACCAGTCAGGTCCGACGAGCTCCTCGGTGATTGGCTGGGGCCAGATCGCCAAACGTCAAGAGCCTGCTCTACCATGTGCGGGAGCTCGTCGCGAGGTGGTCACCACAGCACTCCCCTTCCAGTGAAGCAGTCGCGAAATGAACTTTTGAAACTCTGCACTGTTCCTGAAGGTTTGCAGGCTTCACATGGTCAATGTATATGTTGTCCTCCACCTCGCGACGCCGGATGGTGATGGTCTTCCCGTCCCGCTTGATGACCGGAAAAGGTCCCTCGTAGGGCGGGCAGAGGGGCTTGGTGGGTCGCCTGACGAAGACGTGTGAGCAGTCTTGGAGGTTGCGTGGTAAGTAAATATCTCGCTGCCGTGAAGTCGAGTCGGACAGGAGGGATGCGGGCCATGCGGTCGCGAAGCTGTTTTCGAAAGCTCCCGGGTTCTGGTCTCCGGAACTAACTATGAAGTTCACAGGGAGGCCCCCCTAACGGAAGCCGCCTTTCCGCGGTGGGGGGTCTTGAGGTCCCAATGATCTGGTGAGCCAGAGCAGAGGGATACCCATACTGGAAGGGTTAACAGTGATGGATGAGACAAAATGGCTTCCTGGTTCATTCCATCTTGGACCAGGGAGAACTCTACCACTTGTGTTTGCTGTGCGTGGCATCCTGTATTACCAGGAGACAGGAGTCTTGGGGGTTTGAGCGATGCGCACGCTGCGCCCTGCAGCTAGCAACACACCTCTTTGGTCCTTTATTCTGGTTGACAGGTGGTTTGATCAAGGCCCGGTCAAGTCAATCGGCTGGTCAAATATGGCTAGGTCAAGCAGGCACTATTCAGTCGGTAGCGCATAGGTCCCGTGACTGCCATCAGTACTGTAATAGTGGCTGCGTATATTTCCTTATTCCCCCTGTGGCTTTTGGGGAGTTTTTAAACCCCCAAAACTATAGTTTCCCCCTCATTGGACTCCATGGTGGGTGGGGGGGTGAGGAAATGAGAATTCAAATTTGTATGAGTACTACAAATTTACAAAGATCTAGCTCTTCCCTGACGACCTGCGCAATCCCTGGCCATTCTCTCTGGAAAATCACACGTTCACTCTGGAACCTTTCCAGCTTCCAAAGGGCAAGAAGGGAATCGTAATGGTTTTTGGGCTCTCAAACCAGGTAAGGAAGGGGAAAAGTCCTCCTCAATCCACTAAGGAGATTACCTGGTAGATATAAAAAGCATTTCATATAGTAAGTACCTGGTAGTGAAGACCATTGAGGGTGTTTTCAATCATGGATCTTGACATTTTTGAGGTTCATCGGAAAATAGTTGAAGTATGTCAACGTGATCCTCGCATCCCCCCACAGCGAGATGGAACCTGATAGTTGAGGTTTCGTCACCAGATTAGAGTGACCGTCGGGCGTGCGATATGCAACGTTCCTGGGGCTCAAGTTTCATGTCTCCTCACAAAACCCTCAATCGGGTGTAAGGGAATTGTCTTTTCCCAAGACCTGATGAGGTATTCTGAGGAAAAAACCTGTTAGAGGAATTAGAGAATTTTAATGTAGTGGCAGTAAAACGTTTTAGGAAGAAAGTTGATGGTTGGAACAGTGGGACACCAGCTCTTCATCTAATTTTTAACACATTAGTCCTTCCAGAACGATTAAGTTAGCATGGTACCACCTCAAGGTAAAGCCATATGTGCCCAAACCCTATGCGGTGCTTCCACTCCCAAAGGGTTATGGGCATGGAGCCAACTCTTCCCGTTTTAAAGAAAATGGAAAAACCAAGAGTAGTGTAAAGTGTGGTACAACGGGTCATCAAGGAGATGACAGCGTCCAGGTCCAATATGCTGTTACCACTGCAAAGAAGCTCATGAAGCTTCTTCAAAGCAATGTAAAAGGTACAAATTTGAAAAGGAAGTATTGGTATTAAGGAGCAAGGAGAAATTTTTCCAGAGGCAAAGCGATTTGGGCCCGTGTGCTTTTTGCACAGCCAGGTAGGTCCTTTGCTTCGGTTCTAGCCCATCCTCCTTCCCACCAACCCTTGCCCTCCAAGCTTCTTACAGCACCCACTCTGCCACTTCCTCTAAACCTCAATCCCAAATTGCTGACACTGCCTCGGTGAGTTTTTCCCAAACAGAAAACGGAGTAGGAGTGAGGGGTCTATGAGGGACTCCTCCCCAAAAAGTAAGGTTTTGGGGAGCCATCAGGCCAAGGCTCCAGAGGCCTCAACGGTGACAGCTCCAGCGGGCCCACCACATCCACAGGAGCCTCTGCTGCTAGGCAGAATGCCCCTGAAGTAAAGGCTCAGGAAACCCCCTTTTGCCAGGCAAAGGAACCCTGAACCTGTCAAAAGACTCCAGCTGCCACAACATCCACAGGGGCCTCCGCTGCTAGACAGAATGCCCTGAAGCAAAGGCTCAGGTCCGTCCTTTGCCAGGCAAGAAATCCTGAACCTGTCCAAGGGAAACATGTGGAAACTAGTCCACAGGTCAACAAATATTAAAAAGGTACTCCCAGGATCCTGGATAGGGACAGCCTAAAGGTGTGGGGGCAAACCTTGACCACAGGTGCTGCCAAACACCTTATGAAGAAATAATCTAAAGAAGTGGATACCCTAATTCAAGGAACTTCAGGGAATTCATGCAAAATGGGAAGAACTGCAACATTGATAGCTTCATGGAACCCAGTTTGTGTATGCCTACAAGAGATTATGACCAGGGAAAATCGTCCCATTTTCCTGAGAGGATTCCAAGTTCAAGCCCATTATGGAACCTTTGACAATGGACCTCATGGAGGAGTAGCAGTAATGGTACGTCAAGATATTCCCTTCCGGGCCCATCCACCTGCAGACAACACTGCAGGTGAAGGCTGTGAGAATAGGCTTGACATGACCTTACACTGTGAAATCCATCTACCTTCCCCACATAATCTGAACATTTAAAGATTTGGAAGATCTACTTGGGCAGTTGCCACATCCATTTCTACTCTGGGAGATTTCAATGATCGGCATCACCTCTGGGGAGACACTTTTTGCAACCCTCGAGGAAGGGCCTTGGGATCCTTTTTCTTAAGAGTAGATGCAGTTTTACTGAACAATGACACTCCCACACATTTCCAAATTCAAACTGGGACATTCTCCAATATAGACTATCAATAGGCTCACCTGATTCACAGTGAACTTCACTTGGCAGGTCATGGAAGACTTGCATGGAAGTGACCACTTTCCAATACCTTTGGAGGAAAGGGGAATGGTATTCCAGCCAATGGAGTGCAGAGATGGCGACTTGAACATGCGGACTGGAATCTTTTTAGATCAACTGCAGTATTACAAGGATCTGTGAATGATTTCCACTGTATTCAAGATGCTGTTTAAACACCTCACATCACGAATCTACCTTGCAGCAGAAACATCCATTCCGAAAAGTAGCGGACAGTACCGTCGACCTCCAGTACCATGTGGCCTGATGAGTGCCAACAAGCTGTCAGAGCAAGAAAAGCTGCATTAAGGCAAATGAAATGACGCCCCAGCATTGTAACCTTGATCAATTACAAGACGACCGAGCCAAGGCCAGGCGCGTGCTAAAGGAGGCTAGACGGAAAGGTGGAAACAGTATGTTCCTTGATTAACTCTGGGACTCCCTTAGATTGGGGTATGGGACAGGTGCTAAGATCACTGGAAAGAGCATTCCATGTCCCCAACCTGCTCTGAAGATAGAGTCATAATCATCACAGATAAAAAAGATGTTGCAAATGAGCACAGATTGGCACCCTTGTAGCTGAGAGTGGAGAACCACCTCTTTCATACACCGGACTACATGAACCTGATTTACTACACGAGACTACAAAGGATTCCGGGATCTCCTACATCCAGATTGGTTTTCAACCCCCTTGAGGATAGCCGATCCTATGGAGGAGAATCTTTTAGAATAACTTAATTTAAGTCTCACTAAGGTTCGGCGTTGGAATTCCCCAATTCCCCCTTGGACTAATCAAGTCGAGCTAGATTTGGTCGGAATTGGGAAAGGGGAGAGTTCTGAAGCAGAAGTCAGAGAGAGATTTCTTCAGCACATTCTAGTACCAAGGATCGGACGCAATATATACAGATGGTTCGAAATCTGAAAATGGTGTTGGCTTTGCAGCAGTAAGCAGAAGGAAGACTGCATCTGGCAGTCTTTCTCTAGCAGCCTCGATCTTCACTGCAGAGTTACATGCCATCCTCGCAGCAGTTAAGATGAATAGAGATTTATGGAACCATTTTATTGTCAAAATATGTGACTCTCGTAGTGCCTTGAAGCAATTTAAAAAGCTTAAACTCATCATATCCAGTAGTGAGGGAGGTTCAAGATTGGCTTGCACTGATGTCAACACGTAAAAAGATAATCTGTGTTGGGTGCCAGGCGCATGTTTGGGGTCAGTGGGAATGAGCGAGCTGATCAGAAGGCCAAGGCAGTTGCCGCTCAGCCTGTGAGGCTCGTTTTCCTCTCCCACACACACCGACCTGAAACCCAGCATAGGAGTTGTCTTCGCGATAAATGGAAGGAAACAGTGGAGGAATATCTCCAGAAATAAACTGCGAGAGATTAGAGATGACCTTGGCAGTTTGGGGGACTAGCATCCATCCCAACCGAAAAGGGGAAGTTGCATTAACAAGGCTAAGAATCGGACACACAAGGGCTGAACTCATGGGCCGATGATGGCTAAAAATCAAGCACTTTGTGAGGGATGCCAAGAGCCTTAACAATCAAAATGTAGTGGAAAGATGTGCAACATTCTCAGACCAAGACGTATGTACTTGTCTCCCCCATATACACTGAAGAATGTATTTGGGGAAAGGGTTGTGACATAGAGGGTCTTTTTTAGTTTCCTTAGGGAGACTAATATTTTAAATAAAATTAATTATGCATAATGTTTATGCAATAATTTCATAACTTAGAGTATAAAATTTATGCCTTGATTTTTAATTTGTTTATTGTTATTTATTTAAAATATCTATGATAGATTTTTAAAGTTTTAATCATTTAATATTTCTGTTAACAAGGGTTTTGCCGCTAATGACCTTAGCTGTTGACGCGGCAGATAATTTTAAATAATCAATTTAATCAATCAAGGGGGGGTTATGGTGGTTCCATAAACCATCTCGGTATGCTTTGCACTGAAGATCCTGCTTAAAAGAGGTCCGTTGCAGGAGTGCCAAATGCAACTGGTTCCACCCCGTGACAAGTGGAGGAAGAAGCCATGAGGACCCCCTTCAATTGGCAGTGTATGCGCTCTACCATGCCGTTAGCACTGGTATGGTTTGGCCGTGTTCCGGGGTGCGCTTTGAGCCATGGAGAATCATCAGCTGCCTCCAGAGTCGGACTCGAACTGAGGCCTGCGATCGGTCGGACCATCGCAGGAGTGCCATAGCGAGAGATCCAGGTGTGATGAAGGTCTTGGCAATGGTTGGCGGCGGTGATATCCTGGATGAGGGTGGCTCAGGCCACCTGTTAAACCGGTCGATCATCGTCAGGACGTAGCTGTAATCCTGGTCGGCTGGAGAGGACAACCACATCTAGGTGTACATGTTCGAAAGCGGCTGTCTGGTACCAGGAATACCGGCAGGGGAGACTTAAGTATGTCGGTGAATCTTACGCACTGGCACTCGATGCAAAGGTGCGGCTCCACTCCCGGACATCTCTACTGATGCCAGGCCATACGAATTTGCTGCGGATGAGATCCTGGGCCGGGCGAATTCCCCAATGAGTGTGGTAAGCCTCGAAAAATTGTCGGTGGAGTGATGGTGGGATGTAAGGACGAAGGCCGCCAAGCGAGGTGTCACAGAGGATGATGTCCTGTGAGTTTTGGGAGCGCACTGTTCCAGCTGAAAAGAGGTATCCCCGTCGATAAGCCTGGAAAAGGAAGTGTCCTGTTGCTGTTCCCTGTGAAGTAGATGGCAGTCAAGAGGTTGTTGCTGGCAATTATCATGGCTTTTGATACTCTGGATAGGGCGTCTGCGGCTGGTTTTTTTGATGCCCGGATGTGTAAATATGTTGTTGGTGAACTGGGCCACGAAATCCGGGGTTTCTTTCTTCACGTGCGGACTTGCGGCGGCGTCTGTTGTTGGGGGAGGGCGAAGGTGAGGGACTTGTGATCAGTCAAGATGTGGAAATCTTTGCCTTCGACATATGCCCAGAAATGCTTGATGGCAGTGTAGACAGCAAGGAGTCTTACCGAAAGCACTGTATCGATTTTCCTGAGGGTGAGAGTCTGCAAAAGGAAAGTCAGGGGCTGCCAACCAATACTTGGATATTGCTGCAGAACGGCTCCCATGGCGGTGTCCGAGGCATCAACGGGGTATATTGAGCCTTGCCCCCTGTTGCGGGTGGTTGAGGATGGTTGCCGAGGCTAAGGCATCTTACTGATTTTGGGAAAGCTTTGGTCGCCTCAGGGTCCAGGTAATGTCTTTCCCGCGTCCTGACCTGGATGGGATGAGGAGGCTTTGTAGGGGAGCCAGTAGAGGTGCATACTTGGGAATGATTTCCTGAAGAAATTTATCATACCGATGTAATTCCGAAGTTTTTCTTGTTGTTGCCTAGGGAACTGCCTGATGCTACTGACCTTCTCCTGAACTGGGGTGATGCCATCCACGGTGATTGTGGGGACCTAAGAAGGTAAGAGAAGGACTTGAACACTCTTACCAGGATTGATGAGACTCCCGGCTTTCTGCAGGCGGCCGAAGAGGGCATAGAGGTGCTTTTTGTGCTCTCACGACTGCTGCTAGTGATGAGTATGTCACCATGTAGACGAAAACCCCCTGTAGCCATGGGTGACATCATCCATGAAACGTTGGAAGGTCTGAGCGGCGTTGCGGAGGGCCGAACGGCTTTCGATGAAATTCGTATAGGCAAAGGGTTACAGGGATGTCCTGCTCATGTGAATGTGAATCTGGTGGTATGTTCGCACAAGGTCGATTTTGGAGATCGTGCATCCTGAGAGTCTGCTGTGAAGGAGTGGAGGTGTGGGAGAGGGGTAGCGATCCGGCGCGGTAAACTGTGTTGAGATGGGTATGATTCCGAGCTGCCTCATGTGCTCAAACTCCCCTTTGGCGATGCGGAAACGGTCTGGTGCAAGGGGCCTGCAAGTGGCGGTGTTGTTGCCACGTTAATGGGCTTCGTCAGCGCTGGGAAGTCCTGAAGCATAGCTCGATAGGCGCTTTCGTTGGGGAGCACTGTATAGATGTGAGTGGGGGCGTACAAGGGCGGCGGCGGTGGTTCCGCGGCTTAAATGGCCCAGCCGCGATATGTAAACACCGGTCAGGTCCGAAGAGCTCCACGGTGATTTGGGAGGGGCCAGATCGCCCAAAAGTCTAGAGCCTGCTCTATCGTGTGCGGGAGCTCGTCGCGAGGCGGTCACCACACTCTTTTTCCGAATCAGTAATGCCCCATCCTAGATCACTGCAGCGGACGATTTGCATTCGTAATTTTGTTAGGTGTTTCGTACCTGTTATTCAGGGTTTAGATCACTGTATGAAATGCTTTTTTCCCCTGCGGTGATTTTAGCCGGGGAGTACACAAAGGGGCCATCAGCATAAATGAAATGAAGCCATTATCCAGGAAGATTAAATTCCTATTAGATAATTGTATTGCAAGACGCTTGTGCATTTTCGGTTAGTTTGAATATCTCAGATTGCCGCATATGTGTATATTGCTCACCCTTGCAATGCCGCGTGGAAGTTCCAGTATTTCTTGTATAGCAATGGGAAGTCAGGCTACAGCTGAGTGAGAAAATATATTTCTACAGCAGATTTATTGGTATTGTAAAAAATGTAATCAGAATGAGTAACGTGATGATTATCGAGGGTTTAACGAAGCGTTTAGACATATGAAGCACAATTTATAGAGTATCTCATCCCAAGGTAAACTGCGAACTTGCAATTACCTGGAGACAGTTTAAACAAATGGCATCCGATATCACAAAGACAGGACCCGCTGTCGATAACATCAATTTCCACCCGATTTCCAGCCTCGGTCGGTCTCGGTTTCCTGTTTTTTCTTTCTTTTTATTATTATTTTTTTTACGCTTTTTATATGATACTAGTAGTAAC
>NW_023640529.1:0-11227 GCF_015228065.2 Penaeus monodon | reverse complement strand
TCAAAGTATTTCTTTGTAATACTAGCTTGTGCCACCTCACCACATGTATACACCTCATGTATTCCGTAAGTTTTTCAGCCTTTTCATGATATAACGACAAGGGCATTATCATCTTCTACATCTCTTTATCACTCATTTTCCCCGACAGGAGTTCATCTCTGTGGGCCGCATGAGATTCTTGCATGCTAGCACCCGCGTAGGAATATTGATTATGAACTATTGATTTTTAACCGAAAACATGCAGGGAAATAGGACGACCCAGTTCTTTTCCTTCTTCCCACAACTCATTTGGTGTTTTATCTTGTTCACTTTGATTGAGTACTTCAAATTTGTTTGACACTGTAATTCTGTAATTGTTATCAAGAGTTTTGTAGCCCTATCTTTAGAGGTGGTGTTGGACGCTCCATTTTTTTGAGTCTTATTTGTAAGTCGATAGTAGAATTTGGTGGCACGTTGCAGTCGGTCTTGTTTTGGCATTTTTTTATGCAACTTTCCTTTTTTGGTTCAGCACAATGTAGTCAATTTGGTTGCGTGTTCTTTGTCTAGTAAAAAGAACGTGTACAAGTGTTTGGGTGGTGTTGGAACAATGTATTGACTATAACTAGTTTATTTGTACTACAGAATTAAATAAAATCTTCACCTCTTTCATTTATATCTCCAAGGCCAAATTTCCACAGGTGTCATTTTTTTAGATCATTTTTGCCTACTTTGGCTTTGAGGTCTCCCATGATTACTTTTACATCTCTGTTAGGGATTGTGTCTAAAGTTTCTTGGAGAGTTTTATTTTTAAAAAATCCATTTCTTCATCACTTGCAATGTTGGTTAATGGTTAATGGTTAAAAGCAAAATAAATGTGCTAGACATCTAAGGTCATGTAGCACTATAGTTAATGTTAGGGAAGGGTGGTGAGTTAGAGATTAGTTGTCTAAGCTGGACAAAGGAATTGGTGAGTGAAAAGGTTAGGGTCGGGTGTGGTAAGGAGTTAGTTAGATGAAGGATATGTATGCTTTTGGGAGCAAAGAGAATGGGGTTGTTGAAGCAGAAAGTGTGGGATTTTGTAAGGATGTCTGAGTAGGTTGGGAGGTCGGTGAAGGGAGGATAGGTGGGGGAAGAAGAGGTACGGGTTGTCAAAAACGTGGGCATGACAATAGGATGTGTGGGATTGAAATGAGAACATTACATAAGGAACATAAGGGTGGATCAGATTGTGACATCAGATAGGAGTGTGTTAGACGGGTGTGGCCAATGCGTAAGCGGGCGAGAGCGGTCTCCCAACGTCTGTTCCGATGAAATGGAGTTGACCAGGGGGAGATTGATAGTTTAAAGAATGTAATTTATTAGTGCGGAGGCTTGACCAAAAAGATTGCCATCGATTATACAAGAAGGTCTTAAAGTGTGGTAATAATCCGTGGCTGGGATACGTGAGAAGCGGGGTTTGGGTATGATGTGGACAAAGCGTCGGCGTGTAGTGTATCTGCCTGTTCATTGCCGGGGATTCCAACAGGTGGGCACCCAGCAAAATTTGACTGTTTTATGGGTGTCATCATCATCATCATCAAGGGGCTAACGCCGACGGGGGCGCATGGCCGCATCCACCCTTCCTTCCAGCCACGAGGATCCCTCGAGGCGAGTCTCCAGGCAGGCACAGGGCCCATCTCTAGTTCCTCACGACAGGTCTCGTCGAGCTGCCAACCCATGATCTCCTAGGACGTCCCACAGGTCTCCTCCACCCAGGGTTGTCTCGCAGAGAGACAACCTGGGGGGCAGGTCGTCCATAGGGAGGCGAGTAGGTGGCCATATAGCCGAGTGGCGATCCGGATTATGCAAGTAACAGGTCCCATGCCAGTCTCCGGTGTAACCGCCGGTTGGACAGTGGTCCTGCCAACTGTACCCATGATCCGGCGAAGGGACTTGTTACAAAAGGCATAAAGGCGAGACTCCAAGGCACTGGATAGCGTCCAGGTTTCGCTTCCATAGAGCAAAATGGAAGTATCAAGGCTTGAAGACACGCAGCTTGGTCCTTCTGCATAGGTACCGACATCTCCAAACGCTCTTGTTGATCGAGTTCATGGCTCCTGTTGCCAGACCAATCCGTCTACTGATTTCCCTGGTCTGACAACCCAGAGATATGGACTACGCTACCAAGGTATGTAAACTTTCTGTGACTTCAACGTCCTCGCCGCAAGCATGGATCAACGACGGGTTCCCTAACGGGCCCCCCAAAGCCCTGAATTTTGGGTTTTGGTCCAGGAGACCTCTAAGCCTAGGGGCTTCGCCTCATTGCAAAAATGCATCAAGAGCCGCCACAAGTGACTCCAAGGACTCAGATAGGATGGCAACATCATCGGCAAAGTCAAGGTCCGAGACTTAATTTTGCCTAGTGTTGCTCCGCACTGACTTTGGCTAGTAGCTCTGCCATTATCCAGTCCATACAAGTGTTGAAAAGTGTGGGTGCAAGGACACAGCCTTGCCTCACCCTGAATTAACAGGGAAGAAGTTCGACATACCCCACCAAACTTTACAGCACTTTCAGTACCAGTATAGAGGCTTGCTATCAGGCAATAGTCTGTGTCGGAATTCCCTGAGCCTCAGGATCTCCCATAGCGATTCCCGATGCACCGAATCAAACGCCTTCTTGAGGTCGATGTAGGCTGCAAGCAACCCACGACCAAACTCACGACGGCGTTCCACAATTACTCGAAGCGCTAGTATACGGTCTATTGTGGACTTGCCAGGAGTAAATCCAGACTGCTCGGTCTCTGGTGCCTCAGTAGGTGGTTGCGGGATCCGTTTCAGAAGAATGTGAGCGAGAACCTTCCCTGGTATGCTGAGCAGTGAAATGCCACGGTAGTTGCTACAGTCCCATCGATCCCCTTTCCCCTTCCATATAGGGATGACCACGCCCCTCAGCAGGTCAGGGGAATGGTACCAGACTCCCAAATGGCAGTCAGGACTGTATGCAGGCCCCGAGCCATAGGTTAAACCCCCAGCCTTTAGCAGTTCAGCAGGGATATCACATATGCCTGCAGCTTTCCGACTCTTCAGCTTGGAAATCGCCAGCCTAACCTCTGTTAGGGTAGGAGGTTCCTCGCTGATGGGTGGGTCCGGCACAGGCACTGAGACATCGCTTGCATCCAAGCTAACTATTGGAGGATCCACCTGGTACAGCTGTTCAAAATACTCAGCCCAACGTTCACGAACCCCAACATGATCTGAGATGATCCGTCCATCCGCTGATCGGACTGCAGTCATCTGTGAGGAGGGCTTAGGGTTCAGTTTTTCAGGGCTTGGGAGGCAGGGCGAAAGGGCATTTACCAAGAAATGGCCTTCGACCTCCTCAGCAAGATTCCTGATGAACTGTTCCTTGTCCCTTTCAGCAGTGTCCGAGCCCTACGCACCAAAGGAACGACGCAAGACTTTATTCCCATTTAGCCGAGCCTTGCGACACGCTTCAGTGGCCTCTAATGTCCCAGGGAGATGGTATTCTGCCTTGTCCTTGGGCGTACGCCCAAAGGACTCCTGAGCTGCTTCGAGTGTTACGCGCTTTAAGGACTCCCACAGAGCAACTGGATACCGTCAGGTTTGCTGGTTTATTGAGAAACGGTCAGAGACTGCCCTGGCGAACCCACGGGCAACACTCCTCCCTTAGTCTGTCCAAGTGAAACACCTTAGGGTGGCCCCTGGAGGGACGGGGGGTTTTGAAGTGGACCGCAGGGTAGCCACAAGCAGCCTATGGTCGGTGCCACAGAACTCAGCACTCCGGGAAACCCTGCAGTTCTGGAGGATCCTCCATCGCGTGCTCACAAGGATGTGGTCGATCTCCTTGGCCACTGTACCCGTATCGCTGTACCAAGTCCAGCGATGCGAGTTGGAGCGCTGGTACCAGGAGCCAGAGATCCTCATTTTCTGGGACCTAGCAAAGTCCCGGAGAAGGAGGCTATTCTCGCTGCGGGATCAGCTCCCGAGCATGGGGGCCGACAGACATCTCGTAGCCAGCTCGGTCACAGCCGGATACCGCATTGAAGTCGCCCCGAACAATGCGAATGTCTCGCCGGGGGCAATCGTCTGCCACAGATGCGAGTTTGGCGTAGAACGCCTCTTTCACATCGGTTTTATGTACATCGGTAGGAGCGTATACAGCAATAAGAGACCATGAAGCCAAAAGCATGCTTCAGTCTCAATGCCATGATACGCTCATCAACCGGTGTCACCTCAACTACCGCAGGCTGAAGTCGACTGGAGATGGCTATGGCTACACCCTGGAGGTGGTGACCATCGCTGCGGCCCGACCCGTGTAGGGGTAACCACCCACACTGATCGTGCCGCTACCAGGTCTTCTCACCTCTGAGAGGGCAGCCAACCTCAACTCCCAGTCGCCTCAATTCCCGCGATAGCAGCGGTAACCGCTCATCCTGCCGCAAGGACCGGATGTTCAAAACGCTACCCGGAAAGCACGCCTGAGGTTAACCTGGGTGGGCCCCTCCGGGTGCACGCCACCTCTGCCCCCCCACCAACACAGCCCCAGATAAAGGGGGTCGGCAGGCTGTGGGACCGCCTATCCACCTGGGGTTCCCGAGGGCTTTCCCCACAAGCTTCATGGTGGGTTGGCCGCCTGCCGGGGGGCAGGGGGACGAGTAACTCTCGCTCCAATCCTGCACCCCGACATTTGCCTTCCCAGCGGGACCCACAGCCTGCCTTACTTGCTGGGGGAGGGACAACACCCCCCCCCCAGCATTTCCATTTTCAAAGGCGTTGCCAGAGGGTTCATTCTGGGGGGAGGAGGACTGGCAAGGCCCACCCCCCCCGAGCCGCCCCATTTCCCCCCTGTGGACAGGTAGAACAACCAGTTTTTGGATCTTACAAAACAAGGGGTTGGGGGGTGTGTATTGGGCTTTATGAGAGTTAATGAGTTACGGGAGTAAGAAAAATTGTAAAAGAGGGAAAAGGAGAGTGAGTATATGTGTTTTAGAGAAAAAGGAATGCATACAGTTCTGTAGTAAGGACACTGGATTCAGGAGGAAGGGAGTATTTGAAAGTACGAGTTGGGAAAATTACTGCAAAACCAGCACTGGAGGTGGATTTGGAGCCATCAGTATATACGTGAATACTAGAGGAATGAGTGGAGACATGGTCAAGGGGAAATGGGTGAGGAGGACAGTAGGAGGGATATTTGATTTTGGTGGGTCGGGGAAAACAGAAGAGCAAATATGGGGGTGAGGTATAAGCCATGGAGGGACGGAATGGACAGAGACGGGAGAGGTTGGAGATGGGGGAAAGGGGAAGGAGGGGAGGGTATCCATGCGAGTGAGAAAGGAGTAGGTAATCGTGGAGATGAAAACTAAGGTGAGAAGTAGGGATTGTGGGATAGTTAGTTTAGTGAGGGAAAGTTGGTGGAACCGAACCGCATCGGAGAGAGAGAAGGGCACGACGTCGAGATAGAGATGGTATGCCTGATTCAGGTACAGGCTCTCAACTGGGAGGAGGAAAGGCGCCTAGTGCTAAGCGAAGACCACAGTGATGGATTGTATCAAGATGGGCAAGGAGAGAAGTTGGGGCAGAGGAGTAGATATGGCATCCAAAAATCAAGAGTGGAGAGGATCAAGGTAACATGAAGATGGAGGAGAGTTTTGCGATCTGAGCCCCAGATTATATGGGATAGAGTTTTTAAGATTCAGAGGTGGCGGTGAGCTTTTTCTTTAATGTGTAGAATATGGTCTCGCCAGGACAGTTTGGAGTAAAAAATGACACCTAGGAATTTGCCAGGGAAAACGGCATTGGAGTGGAGTGCCATATAAGAAGAGTGGGGTAGGGGACCTACACGTGAGCGAGAGAAAAGGATGGAGAAAGATTTATATATATATATTATAATATAATATATATTCTTTCTCCATCCTTTTCTCTCGCTCACGTGTAGGTCCCCTACCCCCACTCTTCTTATATGGCACTCCACTCCAATGCCGTTCCTCTGGAAAATTTCCTAGGTGTCATTTTTACTCCAAAACTTCCTGGCGAGACCATATTCTACACATTAAAAAAAAAAGCTCTCCCCCGCCTTCGAATCTTAAAAACTTATCCCATATATCATGGGGCTCAGATCGCAAAACTCTCCTTCATCTTCATGTTACTTTGATCCTCTCCACTCTTGATTATGGATGCCATATCTACTCTGCCTCAACTTCTCTCCTTGCCCATCTTGATACAATCCATCACTGTGGTCTTCGCTTAGCACTAGGCGCCTTTCGCTCCTCCCCAGTTGGGGAGCCTGTACACTGAATCAGGCATACCATCTCTATCTCGACGTCTTTGCCCTTCTCTCTCTCCGATGCGATTGTTTCCCCACCAACTTTCCCTCACTAAACTAACTATCCACAATCCCTACTTCTCACCTTAGCTTCATCTCCACGATTACCTACTCCTTTCTCCACTCGCATGGATACCTCCCCTCCCATTCCCTTTCCCCCATCTCCAACCTCTCCCGTTCTCTGTCCATTCCGTCCCTCCATGGCTTATACCTCACCCCCATATTTGCTCTTCTGTTTTCCCGACCCACCAAAATCAAATATCCTCCTACTGTCCTCCTCACCATTTCCTTGACCATGTCTCCACTCATTCCTCTAGTATTCACGATATACTGATGGTCCAAATCCCCCTCCAGTGCTGGTTTTGCAGTAATTTTCCAACTCGTACTTTCAATATCCCTTCCTCCTGAATCCAGTGTCCTTATACAGAACTGTATGCATTCCTTTTTTCTCTAAAACACATATACTCACTCTCCTCTTCCTCTTTTACAATTTTTCTTACCCCCGTAACTCATTAACTCTCATAAAGGGTAAATACACACCACCAACCCCTTGTTTGTAAGATCCAGAATGGGTGTTCTACCTGTTCCACACGGGGGAAATGGGCGGCTCGGGGGAGGTGGGCCTTGCCAGTCCTCCTCCCCCCAGAATGACCTCTGGCAACCCCTTTTGAAAAATGGAAAGCTGGGGGGGAGGGGTGTTGTCCCTCCCACCCAGCAAGTAAGGCGGGCTGTGGGTCCCGCTGGGAGGGCAAATGTCGGGGTGCAGGATTGGAGCGAGAGTTTACTCGTCCCGCCTGCCCCCCGGCGGGCCCCAAAACCCACCATGAAGTTGTGGGGAAAGCCCTCGGGAACCCCACAGGTGGATAAGCGGTCCCACAGCCTGCCGACCCCCTTTATTGGGGCTGTGTTGGTGGGGGAGGCAGAGGTGGCGTGCACCCGGAGTGACCACCCGAGGTTTAACCTCAGGCGTGCTTTCCGGGTAGGCGCTTGGAACATCCGGTCCTTGCGGCAGGATGAGCGGTTATCTCTGCTATCGCGGGAATTGAAGCGACTGGGATTTGAGGTGGCTGCCCTCTCAGAGGTGAGAAGACCGGGTTAGCGGCACGATCAGTGTGGGTGGTTACACCTACTACTGGTCGGGCCGCAGCGATGGTCACCACCTCCAGGGTGTAGCCATAGCTATCTCCAGTCGACTTCAGCCTGCGGTAGTTGAGGTGACACGGGTTGATGAGCGTCTCAGGGCATTGAGACTGAAGCATGCTTTTGGCTTCATTTCTCTTATATGCTGTATACGCTCATACCGATGTACATAAAACCGATGTGGAACGAGGCGTTCTACGCCAAACTCGCATCTGTGGCAGACGATTGCCCCCGGCGAGACTTTCGCATTGTTCTGGGCGACTTCAATGCGGTATCCGGCTGTGACCGAGCTGGTACGAGATGTCTGTGGGCCCCCCATGCTCGGGAGCTGATCCCAGCAGCGAGAATAGCCCCCTTCTCCGGGACTTTGCTAGGTCCCAGAAAATGAGGATCTCTGGCTCCGGGTACCAGCGCTCCAACTCGCATCGCTGACTTGGTACAGCGATACGGGTACAGTGGCCAAGGAGATCGACCACATCCTTGTGAGCACGCGATGGAGGATCCTCCAAACTGCAGGGTTTACCGGAGTGCTGAGTTCTGTGGCACCGACCATAGGCTGCTTGTGGCTACCCTGCGGGTCCACTTCAAAACTCCCCGTCCTCCAGTGGCCCCCCTAAGGTGTTTCACTTGGACGGGACTAAGGGAGGAGGAGTGTGCCGGGGGTTTCGCCACGGCAGTCTCTGACCGATTCTCAAAAACCAGCAAACCCTGACGGATCCAGTTGCTCTGTGGGAGTCCTTCAAGCGCGTAAACACTCGAAGCACTCAGGAGTCCATTGGCGTACGCCCAAGGAAAAGGGCAGAATACCATCTCCCTGGAGACATTTGAGGCCACTGAAGCGTGTCGCAAGGCTCGGCTAAATGGGAATCAAGTCTTGCGTCGTTCCCTGGTGCGTTTGGGCTCGGACATGCTGAGAAGGGGCAAGGAACAGTTCATCAGGAATCTTGCTGAGGAGGTCGAAGGCCATTTTTTTGGTAAATGACCTTCGCCCTGCCTACCAAGCCCTGAGAAAACTGAACCCTAAGCCCTCCTCACAGATGGGCTGCAGTCCGATCAGCGGGTGGACGGGTCATCTCAGATCATGTTGGGGTTCGTGAACGTTGGGCTGAGTATTTTGAACAGCTGTACCAGGTGGATCCTCCAATAGTTAGCTTTGGGTGCAAGCGATGTCTCAGTGCCTGTGCCGGACCCACCCCTCAGCGAGGAACCTCCTACCCTAACAGAGGTTAGGCTGGCGATTCCAAACTGAAGAGTGGGAAAGTGCAGGCATATGTGATATCCCCGCTGACTGCTAAAGGCTGGGGGTGAACCTATGGCTCGGGGCCTGCATACAGTTTCCCGACTGCCATTTGGCAGTTGGTACCATTCCCCTGACCTGCTGAGGGGCGTGGTCATCCTCTCTGGAAGGGAGAAAGGGGGTCGATGGGACTGTAGCAAACTACCGTTGGGATTACACTGCTTTAGCATACCAGGCAAGGTTTTTCGCTCACATTCTTCTGAAACGGATCCGCAAAACCCCCTACTAAGGCACCAGAGACCAGAGCAGTCTGGATTTACTCCTAGCAAGTCCAAAATAGACCATATCTTAGCGCTTCGAGTAATTGTGGAACGCCGTAGTGAGTTTGGTCGTGGGTTGCTTGCAGCCCACATCGACCTCAAGAAGGCGTTTGATTCGGTGCATCGGGAATCGTATGGGAGATCCTGAGGTCAGGGGAATTCCGACACAGGGCTATTGGCCTGATAGCAAGCCTCTATACTGGTACTGAAAGTGCTGTAAAGTTTGGTGGGGGTTTTGTCGAACTTCTTCCCTGTTTAATTCAGGGGTGAGGCAAGGCTGTGTCCTTGCAAACCCCCACTTTTCAACACTTGTATGGACTGGATAATGGGGAGAGCTACTAGCCAAAGTCAGTGCGGAGCAACACTAGGCAATATTAAGGTCTCGGACCTTGACTTTGCCGATGATGTTGCCATCCTATCTGAGTCCTTGGAGTCACTTGTGGCGGCTTTGAAAGCATTTAGCAATGAGGGGAAGCCCTAGGCTTAGAGGTCTCCTGGACCAAGACCAAGATTCAGGACTTTGGGGGCCCGTTAGGGGAAAACCCCTTCAGTTGATCCATGCTTGCGGCGAGGACGTTGAAGTCACAGAAAGTTTTTCATACCTTGGTAGCGTAGTCCATATCTCTGGGTTTTCAGACCCGGAAGTCAGTAGACGGATTGGTCTGGCAAACAGGAGCCATGAACTCGATCAACAAGAGCGTTGGAGATGTCGGTACCTATGCAGAAGGACCAAGCTGCGTGTCTTCAAGGCCTTGATACTTCCAGTTTTGCTCTAGGAAGCGAAACCTGGACGCTATCCAGTGCCTTGGAGTCTCGCCTTGATGCCTTTTGTAACAAGTCCCTTCGCCCGGGTCATGGGGTACAGTTGGCAGGACCACGTGTCCAACCGGCGGTTAAAACCGTGAGACTGGCAGGGACCTGTTACTTGCATAATCCGGGATCGCCAACTCAGGCTATATGGCCACCTAGCTCGCCTCCCTATGGACGACCCTGCCCACCAGGTTGTCTCTCTGCGAGAAAACCCTGGTGGAGGAGAAACCCGTGGGACGTCCTAGGAGATCATGGGTTGGGCAGCTCGACGAGACTGTCGTGAGGAACTAGAGATGGGCCGTGTGCCTGCCTGGAGACTCGCCTCAGGGATCCTCGTGGCTGGAAGCGAAGGGTGGATGCGGCCATGCGCCCCGTCGGCGTTAGCCCCTTGATGATGATGATGATGACACGCCATAAAACAGTCAAATTTTTCTGGGTGCCCAGCCAGTTGGAATCCCCCGGGAATGAACAGGCAGATACACTAGCACGCCACGAGCTTTGTCCACATCATACCAACCACGCTTCTCACGTATTCCCAGCCCCGGATTATTACCCACACTTTTAAAACCTTCTTGTATAATCGATGGCAATCTTTTTGGTCAAGCCTCCGCACTAATAAATTACATTCTTTAAACTATCAATCTCCCCCTGGTCAACTCCATTTCATCGGAACAGACGTTGGGAGACCGCTCTCGCCCGCTTACGCATTGGCCACACCCCTTTTAACACACTCCTATCGATGTCACAATCTGATCCACCCTTATGTTCCTTATGTAATGTTCTCATTTCAATCCCACACATCCTATTTTCATGCCCACGTTTGAAACAACCTGTACCTCTTCTCTCCCCCACCTATCCTCCTTTACCCACCTCCCAACCTATCAGACATCCCTTTCAGAATCCCACACTTTCTGCTTCCCAAAAACCCATTCTCTTTGCTCAAACGCATACATATCCTTCATCTAATCTAACTCCTTACCACACCCGACCCCAACCTTTTCACTCACCAATTCCTTTGTCAAACTTTGACAACTAATCTCTAACTCAACCACCCTTCCCTAACATTAACTATAGTGCTACATGACCTTTGATGTCTAGCACATTTATTTTTCTTTTAACCATTAACCATTAACCAACATTGCAAGGATGAAGAAATGGGTTTTTTAAAATAAAACTCTCCAAGAAACTTTAGACACAATCCCTAAAAGAGATGTAAAAGTAATCATGGGAGACCTCAAAGCCAAAGTAGGCAAAAATGATCTAAAAATGGACACCTGTGGAAAATTCGGCCTTGGAGATATAAATGAAAGAGGTGAAGATTTATTGATTTTGTGTCAAATAACTGTTATAGTCAATAATTGTTCCAAACCACCCAAATTAATCTTTTACTACGCCAATGATACATTGTTAAAAAAAAAA
>NW_023640528.1:0-10000 GCF_015228065.2 Penaeus monodon | reverse complement strand
TATATTATATATGTGTATAATAATATATATATATATATATATAATATATATATATATATATTTTAAAATTTTACATATATAATATATATATATATATAATATATATATATATATATATTATATATATATATATATATACACACACACACACACACACACACAACACACACAACAAACAACACACACACACACCACACACCAAAACCACACCCTCTCTCTCTCTCTCTCTTTTATTTCTTTTCTCTCTCTCTCTTCCTCCTTTCTCTCTCTCTCCCTCTCTTCTCCCTCTCTCTCTCTCTCCCCTCCTCTCTCCCCCCCCCCTCCAGTGGGCCTAGTTACAAAAAAGGTTTGTGTGTGGGTGTGTGTGGTGTGTGGGGGTGTGTGGTTTGTGTGGGGTGTGTTGCCGCGCGCGCGCGCATGGTGCGTTTTTGTGTAGAAGCAGACACGCAAAAAAACAAAATCAGTTTTTGGGAAGGGAGAGATAAAAATGAAAAGGGGAGCGTAGACTGAGTATTAATGATTTGATATCTTATAAACATATATCAGGGTGCTTTAAAATTTATGTGTCGATAGGCACTGATTTTTACTAGTTACAGTGTAAAAGGGTTAAGTGTGGAAATTAAGGCCCTTTTGTACTATACAGAGACTTCAAGCAGACATCCATACAGAAACAGGATTCTTGTATACAAAACTGAAAAATATCTATTTCCCTTATATGTATATATAACACTACATACGTGATAATATATTCACACAGATAACACACCACACACACACACACACACACACCCCACACACAACACACACACACACACAACCACACACACACACACAACTGTCGCGATGGTCAAGTGGATAGAGCACTGGACTCCGACCTCGTGTTCGACTCCCCGTCACGGCAGTTGCAAAAAGACCTACTTTCCCGACTATTGGCTCGAGCCTAATCTCACGGCGAGAAGACGACCATATTGCCCTGAGAAATCAAACGCAGGGTCGTAGGGGAAGTCACCGCCGCGGCACAAGTGTTAACGCGCCGAACCGCGGGTTTATTAGGAAGGGCATCCAATGAGATAAGTATGTTACTGCCAGATGACCTCTCAATAATAAATTGAGAGAGGCCTAGATCCTGCAATGGAATAAGGCTGTGAACAAACAATGAATTAACATATCAGTTCTTTGGTACCATCAGCTGCGTGGAGAGGGGGAGCCTGCGCAAAGGGCAACGCTTGCTCTGTTCAATCTTCGCCCGGATTGACTCTACCTATAGGGAGTCGGTGGAGATAATAATGCCATAATTGACATTGATTGATGGTGGCCTTCCATATGTAAATAGAACAGAAATAGACTTATATAATAAATATTTAATATAAAATATATATATATATGATATATATAAAATATATTTATATATATATATACATATATATATATATATATATATGGTGTGTGTGTGTGGTGGTATGTGTGTGTTTGTGTATATGTGTGGTGTGTGTGTGTGTGTGTATGGGGTGTGGTGTGTGTTGTATGTATATATATATCATACACACACACACACACACACAAACATATATATATATATATATTTTATTATATATATATAATATAATATAATATATATAATATATGTGTGTGTGGTGTGTGTGTGTGGTGTGTGGGTGTGGTGGTGTGGTTTTGTGTGTATACATACACATATATATACACTCACACATAGATATATGTATATCAAAATAAATAATTCATACCCTCACAAATATAAAAAACACACACACACACACCACACACCACAACACATACAACACAACAACACCACCACACACACACACACACACACACTATATATATATATATATATTTTAAAATTAATAATATATATATATATATATAATATATTTATACATAAGTTATTTCTGTTACCAGGGCCCACGGGTTTTTCCCACTGACCCAAGCCCCCAAATAGGAACCATTCACTCAGCGGGGGCGTAGAGCGCGTTATTGATCTCGATTGCCCCTTCAATTCGGGACCAGAGCCGACGGGGTAAGGCGGGGTTTTCCCCATACTGTTGGTACGACTCCCAATAAAGAGTTACGTCGTCCCAAGTATAAATCCCTTATATAATATATATATATAATATATATATATAATTATATATATATATATTATATACATTTATATAAAAATATATATATATATAATATTATATATTAATATATATATATATAATATAATATATACATGTAATATATCCCCCTAGTTGACATGATTAAGGGTGCCCTTCTCTCTCTCTTTCTCTTCCTCTCTTCTCTCTTATATATTATATATTATATATATATATATAAAATTATATAATATATATATATATATATAATAATGGTTACATATTACATATATTTTTTTTATATATATATCTATTATATAAATAATTATAATATAATTTAATATTATATATAATATATATTATATTTATTAAATATATTATATATATTATATAATATTTTTGGGGCCCGCGGGGGCCCGAAGGGTTTAGAGCGTCGGACTCAAGACTGTCACGACGACAATTGATTTCGAGGGTTCGGTCACCGACCGCCGCGTTTTTCCCCTTTTGGGAAAGGGAAAACTTCCCCTCGATTGCCTCCCTAGCCGGGGGGGCCCCAACCCAGCTAAGTCAGTCCCGGGGAAAATAAAAAAAAAAAAATGGGGGCCCCCCGATAAAAAACTGGGCGGAAGGCAATGGCCCAAAACCCCCGCTCTAAAAGCTAAGAAAAAAAACATGGAAGCCCATGATCGCAAAGGCCCCGGTGGGGCCGGGAAAGGTTAGGGGCGTCGGATCAAGACTGTCCCCGAAAGGCAATCTGAATTTGAGGGGTTGGGGTCACCCACCCCCGCGTTTTTCCCCTTTGGGGAAAGGGAAATTTACCTTTATTGCCTACCTAGCCACTGGGGGGCCAAAACCAGCCCCAAATGAAGTGCGGTCCCAAGCCCGGATAAAAAAGAGAGAATAATTTCCTAAAAAAGGTTTCCACCGGCCCCTCTCCGTGGAAAAGGGAAATTTGGGGGCCCTACCAGTACTCACTCCAAGAGCATAAAAAACATGAAAAAATCCCAATTTAAGGGACATGCTGTGGGCCACGGCGGCTCAGACATGAAAACCTTTTCCGTTAAAAAAAGAAAAATATATATAATATATATATATTATATATATTATAATATAATATATAAATATATATATATATGTGTGTGGTGTGGGTGTGTGTGTGTGTATATATATCTATATAAAATATATATATAATATATATATTATTATATATATATAATATAAATATATATATATATATTGACCCCTTCTGCGACGGAAGTAAGCATCCGCCTCGAAGGGAGGGCCCCCGCATAGGGAAAGGGAAAAGTCTCGCCAGACGGGGGGAGAGAGGCACGGCCGGGAAAGGCCCAAACCACACAGGGGCCAGCTCCCTCACATTTTCCCCGACCCCGGGGAAAACGGGGGCCCTTTGAGGTCTCACATTACCCTTTTAATAATAAAAAAAGAAAACTAGGACCTCTTTCATTCACCCGCGCGAAAGCCACTTCTCTCGCAGATATCTTTAGACATATATAAAATATAATATAATATATAAATATATATAAATATAATATATAGATATAAATACCCCAATATAAAAACTATATATATAAATTATATATAAAATATAATACATAATGTAATATATAAATATATATATATATATATATTATATAAAAATATATATATATATAATATATATATTCACACAAAACACACCCCCCAACACAAAACCCCCACAAAACACACACACACACACACACACTCCACTAATAAAAAATATATATCTTTTAATATTAAGATATATATATAAAAAATATGTTATATATGTATAAAAATTAGATACATATACTATATATAAATATATTTTATATATATATTTTATATATAATAAAATATTATGTAATATATGTTTATATGGATACTTACATATATATATATATATATAAAATTATATATAAAATATATATATATATTATTATATGAAATTTATGTATATATATAAAAATTTTAAATTATACAAATACATATATATATTATATTATTATATTATATATATATAATATATATATATATATAATATAATATATATGTATAAACACCACACAACCACACACACGACATACACACACACACACACATATATTATATATATTAAATATAATAATATATAATATAAAAATATATATATATATATAATAAAATTATATTTTTAATTTTAATATATTTGTGTGGGGTGTTGTGGTGTGTGGTGGGGGGTGTGGTGTGTTGTGGTGTGGGTGTGTGGGGGGGGGGGGGGTGTGGGTGTGGGTGTGGCTTAATAAAATATATATATATATATAATATATAATATAAAATATAAAATATAGTTTATTTTAAGTATGTATGTATGTTGAAAAATTTATAAAATATAATACATACAAATATAAATATATTAAAATATATAAAAAAATTATATATTTTAAAAATATAAAATTTAAAAGCCCACACACACACAGCACAAAAACAACCCCACCACACACAACACACACAACACAAACACACACGCAATAAAACACACACACACACAACACACACACACAAAAACACCACATTATATTATATATTTATATATATATATTTTTTTTTTTTTTTTTTTTTTTTCTTTTTTTTTTTCTTTTTTTTTTTTTTTCTTTTTTTTCTTTTTTTCTTTTACGGTGGTTTCATGTTTGAGCCGCCGTGGTCATAGCATGATATTTAAATTTGTAGTTTTATGCTGTGATGATCTTGGAGTGAGACGTGGTAGGACCCCATTTTCCTTTTCCCACGGAGAGCGCCGGTGCCCTTTTTAGGTAATCATTTACTCTATTTTACCGGGTTTGGGCCCAGCACTGATTTTGGGCGGTTTGGACCCAGTGGCTAGGTGGGAATAGAGGTGAGTTTTTCCCCAAAAAGAAACAACGCGCGGCCCGGTAACTCAAAACCCTCGAACTCAGATTGCCGTCGGACGTCTTGAGTCCGATCTCTAACCACTGGCCCCACGGCCGAGCATTGGATCAAGACGTACGACGGCAATCTGAGTTTGAGGGTTCGGGGCCCCGGCCGGCGCGTTTTTTCCTTTTGGCAAGGACTTCACTTTGATTACCCACCTAAAAAACGACATATCGCCTTTAGAAGTCAAAAAGCAAGTGTCGTAGGGGAAATCACTGCCGTGGCACAAAACCCAAAGGTGTTGGGAAGGCATCCAAAGGCAAGGGTGGCATTTCCATATAACCTTCCCGTAATGAATTTAGAGAGGCCTATTGCAGCGCACGACCCCGCAACTGAAATTAGCATAGTTCCCAGGTTTGGGGCACATAGGTCCACAGCCATGTCCCGGGTCATTTGGGTAGCGGCTCCCCCGTTCCCGCCGCTACACACGCTCGTGTTTTTTAAGCCCAGAGCCCGAAAAAAGATCCCCAGAAAAAAAGCAAAGAAACAGAGAAAAGCCCAGATACACAAAAATCAGAGCTACCCCAAAAGGCTCCAACCCGTGGACCCAGGGTAGCTAACCCGCCGAAAAAGACCCCCCCAATCAGGGAGGACTTTGCAATGGAGTTGCAGACTCCGAAACCAGTCAATAGAATACGACGAGCTCTGATTAAATACATTAGTAAAATATAGCACTAATTTTCCCAAGCATTCTGCAGTGGAAAAATCTAGTCTTTTTCCACAAGGAATGCTATCCTCCATGCAATAGTGCGATCAAGGAGCATTGACATTGTATGCTCCAGGAGACATTTAAAAGTGGAGGGGGTTGCTTCTCCGGGATCATGTTTCATGCTGCCACGTGTGATGGCAAGAGAGGCTTGATCCACCCCTTGTCAGAGCAACGTTCCCTCTCCAATAGCCCCCATGCACCGCACGTGGGGACGATTTGAAACTCTGCCGTTTGAGATTCACCCGGCCCGGGGGGAGCCCCGAAATTTACAAGTGTACAGCCGGGCCCCACTGTAGTACCTTTTGAATCAGCCAGGTTGTTTCATCTGAATACATGACCGAGTGATCAAGGGGGAGTTTTTCAAGCACACCACCCCATCCTGGCCCCCCTACTGGGCCCCGGAGGGGGCTGGCTATCCATAGCCAACTGCTGGGGGCTTTCCCCCTGAAATGCTCCCTCAATCCCCAAAGACCCTACGATGTCAGAGAGGTCACCCTGGCCCTCGACTCGGTGGGGGGGGATTGGCGGTGTGTCGATGAGACCGTCACTAGGGGCCCTTTAGGGGCACTATAACTACCTCATGGATAGGGCCCCCAGCCGAAATCCCACGACCGAATCCAGATGGAAAACAGACAAGGGCCCAACTGGCAGGGTTTCAAAACGCCTTGGCCGCTGTTGAGAAGCACTGCCCCCACACAGAGCGAAAAGGGGAAGGCTAGAAGCCAGACTTGTAAAGCCATTGAGGGGGCTGCCTCATGACATACAAAAAACCGGCCGGGTCAGGAGTCAAAAAAGCACCTGGTATTTTTAACGACGAGATTAGGGAGGTCAACCACAGGGTAAATATGTGCCGAAAACTTTTCCGAAGGCAAAAAACCCCCTGACAATCTAGCCTCCAAGGGAGGCTGTCAGGGATGCCAAGGAAACTGCCATCAGGTTAGGCGGGGAAAAGGGCTGGAAGTGGAGTCTTCAACCACCATAAACCCTCCAGAGCATGGCAAGGGTCAAGAAGCTACCACCCCGTCACCCCCGAGATGCACGCCCCCATCCCCCCAGTCAGAGGCGAACAGAGGGCGTAGAGTTCTCTGTGGAAAAAGTAGAAACAGCTCCAGCCAAACAGGGGCCAAGAAAGAACGCCACAACCAAACTTGCTCATATCAGAGAAAGGGCAGTGAACCCGATAACTCAGAGTTATATTTTCTCGGGGAACTAAGAAATACATAAAGCCAGTTGTAACACAGCCCTGGATTTGGGGGGATCTCCCCCCTTTCATTCCCACCTGGGGCTAGTAGGTGAGCTTGCTTCCTGCAACTCATCAACAAGTCCTGGGAAACTTCCACTCTACCCCGAGTTGGAAAGGGGGGCTACCATATTTCCCCATCCCAAAACCAAAGGACCGGGGAAGACCGCCCCATCTTCCCTAGCTGTCGCAAGACGGCCGAGAGGATGGTACTGAACGGGCCCCGAGGAAAAGGGCCCCCCAAACATGAACACCTCCTGGGGTTCCCAGGGGCATAAGCACAGCACCGCATAGCCACGCTCTTGAGCACAATAAACCGGGCACATCTGTGGTAGTATTCCTGCCTGAAGAAGGCTTTTAACTGGCATTCAGGAGAGCCCGATCCAAAAAGGAACAGAGGAAGCTCTTTGGGTTGGATAGGTGACTACTTTGAATAGAAAAGCTAGAGCAAATTCCAAGGTCACCTATACAGCACATGCCCCAAAAGAAAGGAAGCCACAGGGTGGGGTTTCAGTCCACCCCCTTTTAAACCCCTTAATGTCCCGTATCCTCAAATAAACCCCCAGGGGAGGAAATCATCTCCTATGCAGCGATCTTTTATCTCCCAAAGGACATACTCCAAACAAAGCCCAGCTTTCTGGACCCCGTATCCCAGGGGGTTGTAGAAAGGACTAAAGATCTTGCAGCCCAAAACCAAAGCAGGCTTGAGACAAAAAGTTAGGGCACAAATTTGAAAATCCCGGGAAGGACTTGAGTGGTTAGGACACCTCTACCCTTTGGGGGAAGGATAGACCGGGCCCCCTTTCCAGAAGGAGGTCCAACCGTGACCAAAACCAAATCAAGATGTTTTCATTTAAAACAATGAGTGGGGGATGCATAGGGGCAGACACGACTAAAATAAATTTTATGTACATCTGCAGGGCCCCTTAGGACTAGCCCCCCTTTCTTATTGGTATTAAAAAAAATATAAAGACCAATGGGGACAGTCCAAAAAAAAGCCGCCAGGGTCATTTTTTGGTTTCCCCCGATGGGGGAAGGTCCTAACCTCCTCCCGGAGGCAAACCTTCTCCCTTGGGCCCACGAACATTAATGCGCACAACTTACAAAGGTCATCCAGGCTCCCCGGAAATAAGCGAATACTAAAAAGTCAGGGCGTAGAACAAAATAACGAGCTGTTTTCAAAAAAACTCCCTGTCCACACAGCCCGGGTGTTAATACGCCATACTCAAAGAACCCCTTCTGCCAAGGGATGGATCCCCCCCCCCTACTTTTTCGAAGCTCCGCCTGGGGACAAACCCCGATGAGTTCTCGGTATGAGACTGGCAACCAAAAGAATGAATATTCCACGCCCAGCCTAAAGGGAGAAAAACCCATAGGGTCATTTCAACCCCTATCCTCCCGGGGAGTAGAACAGCTACACGGAGGACGGTGATTCCTAGACCCCACTGCAGGCGCCGCTCCGCAGAAGGGATGCCAAAAATCCATGAGGGTAAACATAAGTTTTGGAAAAGACCCCATCTTATTTACAAGAGAAAAAACGAGACAACTGTGTCCTGAAGTAGTTTTTCAAATTCTTAATAAAAACCCTTTTTAATCTTGAGTGCCATTTTTTTACCGAAGGGTTTAAAAGGGGCAGATTTAAAAATTATTTTTTTTGTGTTTATTTTTTAATATTAGGAAGTTTTAAAGTAAAACCAAATTTCCTTTTAAAATTTTTTTTTTTAAAAGTGGGCATAGTGTCATTTTCCCTTTTTGTTTAAAACAGATTTTTTTTTCACAAAATAGTCTCCAGCGTGATTTATTTATCACAAAGATATCATATGCCGTTAAAGATCACCCCGTTAAACTCCCCCCTGGTAAACTACTTTAAGGAATTCACCCCGCTCTTTATTAGAAAATATTGGCAATCCGAATCCAAGAAATGGCATGTTTTTTATTAATATTATATATATATATATATAATATATTATATATATATAATATATATATATTATATGTGTGTGATAGTATGTGTGGGGGTGTGTGTGTGTGTGTGTGTTTTGTGTGGGGTGTGTTGTATATATATATATATATATATATTATATTATTAAATATATAATATATATATAAATTTAATATTTTAAAAATATAATCGCAATATATATACATTTTAAAAAAAAAATTTTTACTACACTCATTCATCCTATTTAAAAGATATGTGAAATTTTATGCCTATCAAAATTTTGGATTCTCCAACAAAGCCAAAATTGTTTTTCAGAAAAAGATAAATTTTTATATATATATATATATATTTATATAATATAATTAATATATATAAAATTAATATATATAACACACAACACACCACACACACACACACAACACACACACAAATGTATATATATATATAATTATTAAAATATATATATATATATATATATATATATATATTATTTATTAATATAATATTAATTTTAATATAATTATAATTATATATATATATATATTTTATAAATAATATATATATATATATTATATATATATATATTGTATATAAGCATAAATAATTTTTAATGCAAAGGTCAAAAACGTAAAATAATTATCTTTTCCTGTACAAAAAAACAGCACACTCACAAACTTAACTACATAAGTTGCGATCATCCGTTTTCGGGTATGTTTCACGTTTAAGTAAGGGGTGTGTGTGTGTGTGGGTTTTTATTATTTTTACATTGCCATTATTATCCTTTTATTATTATAACATTTTTATTGTCATAATTTTTATCAATATTAAATTTTTATTATAAATAAAGTAATAATAATAAAAATATTATTGTTAAATTTTTATTATTTTTCTATGACATTACGACTTAGCAAATAATAATAATTTCTATTTTCTTTTTTTATTTCATCATATCTTTTCCTCATATATCATTATTTTTATCATTGTTATCATCGTCATAATCATCATTTTTATTTTCATTATTTTCATTTTTGTTATTATCATTAATTTTATTAATTACCATTTTT
>NW_023640527.1:0-11231 GCF_015228065.2 Penaeus monodon | reverse complement strand
GCATGGACATCTGTGCATATCCTTGACCGGAGAAGGCTTTTGATTGGCAAGTCCTCTTGCCATTCAGGGAGCCTGATCCAGAAGGGAATCAGAGGTAAGCTTCTTGGGCTTGGATAGGTGATTAACTTAAGGAATAGAACAGCCAGAGTAAAATTTCCCAAAGGGTTTCACTTATCACAGCACATGCCACTAGAGAATCGAACGCCAAAGGGTGGGGTTCTCATTCCAGCCCTTTTAAACCTTTAAATTTGTCCTGTATCCTCAACATAAACCTCCCAGTGGGTCCCAAGATGATCTCCTATGCAGAGAATTTTTGCTATCATCTCCAGGGGGACCCCCACTGCCTAAACAAATCCTAGTTTTTGCCTGGACCTTTGTATCCTGAGGAATGTTGTAGGACTAAATCCAAAGCCATGCAGCCAAATCCAAACCATGGCTCTAGACAAAAAGTTAAAGGGCACAAGTCTGAAATCCAGGGAATGGACTTGGGGTAAGGTTTAGACCAACCCTCCCCTTTTCCAGAGGAGGTCCAGTACCTGGTTGACCGAACCAAAATAAGGTCTGTCATGAAGCATGAGTAGGAGACGCATAGGAGCCAGACACAAAGTTCTAAGATCATTCTTTGTACATGCTGTCCGGCCCATTGTGGACCATGCCTCCCTTGCTCTGATTGGTTTTTAAGAAAAACAAAAGACCAACTGGAGACAGTCCAAACGAAGTGCCCCAAGGTTTGTTTCACCTCAGTGAGGGAGGAGAGGACCTGTATCTTTTCAAAGTGAATTCCTCTTCTCTCTGAAACAGCCACTCAAAGGCTGTTTCACCTCATGAGAGAAGAGGGGCCCCTGCACCTGTTCAAATAAGTTCCTTCATCCCCTCTGAAACACCCCCAAAGACTATTTCACCACAGTGAGGGAGAGAAGCTAACTTTCCAGGCATTCCTAGGCGGGATGGGAAGTTAGTTTTCTGTCTAGCAGTAGCTATTTAGACAGAACCGGGCTGAGACCCTTGACAAAGTGAGGGGCTCCTACCTGCCTATCATTCCTATGTGGAAAAAATAGAATGGCAGTCATCAGATGGTCTGCCAGACCAGTCCCTAGTAAATTTGAATGGCAACTCTAAGCACACCGTTAGGCAGCACTCTGGGCCCCCCAGCCACATCCCTCCCCTGCAGGAGATAAAGGTCTGCCCACGTCCGAGCACGTGCCCGAAGATGGGGTCCAGTTCACCAAAAAGGTGCACACAGAGTTATCCTAATGCCGAAAATTCGTATAGGAAAGAATAGGTTAGAGGGCACGAAGCTAAAATCCCAAAGCAAATAGCATCGCGGCAGAAAACCCAAGGACACGGCACCGTCCGATAACGCGTAAGAGCCAGGCCGAAATTGCATGGGCCGGGTGGCGGTAATCTCTTTAATCCACCCCATGCAAAAGCCTCGGCCCGTTTCGGTCTCGAGGCTCTCTTGGCATAATCTGGCTTGGGGGCCCCCTGTGCCCCCGTCCCGCCCTTTGCCGGTACGTTCCTTCCTTCGCACTGAATCACCCAAAGTAAGGGCCAATACACCCCCCCGGAGAGAAGAGAGGAGTGTCCTTCCAGGTCTGCTGTTCGATGTGCCTTGGTCGAGATACCGCCTTAGTCGGGATTTTAAATTATTTTCTCAAAATTTTTTCCTAAGGGTCTCTAGAAAACTAATTGGGCGTTAATTTTTGGGGGTCAGTTGGGTCTTTGTTTGGCTTAGGGATAAGGGCCACTAAAGCATTTTTTGAAAGGTGAGGGATAGTAGCCAGAGGCAAGAGAAGTATTATAGAAGTACATCTAGCTCGTAAACGTTGTCAGAGAGATGAATGAGTGCGTAAACGCCCGATCCGAGAGGAAACCGGAGCCTTTCGAGGAAACTTCATTGGTATTTGTTTAACCTCCTCCACGAGATGGGGGCACGGAGTTCGCATGTGTCGTCCAGATTATCCAGGTGGATAATCTGCTTTTGTTTCTGTTTCTATCCTGTGTTCTTAGCTCAGGTGATGATTGATTGAAAATGTTCATCAAAAAAAGGGGGGGGGGTTTTCGTGAGGATAGAAACAGTTTGGCATGATCGTGAAAAATTTTAATAACCTTCACGGAATTTGAAATTTGATTGTTGTCCTTGGGGGAGGTGAGTGAAAGGGGGGAAAATTCCTACCTTTTAATTGGGCCCGATTGATTGCCAAAATTCCCGTGGAGTCCTAACTCTCATTGATTCTGTTTGTTTAATTAAATTCTGCCAATGAATTTTTGCGGGCATTTCAAAACTATTTACGACATGGTTTCTGAGGATAGTGGAAAGGGCCCCCTGAACTCGGTGTAAATGATTTTGATTTTGAAGAAAACGATTCCTGTAGCAGGTCAGGAGACGCTTGGTTCTCTCGCTTGGATGGAATGATTTGCGGGATATTAAAGCGCTCTCGCGGGATGGCGCGGCGCATTTGCTGCTGAATCCATGCGAAAAGATGATGCCAATGCCTATCTATTCGAGAATATTTTCTCCTTCAAGGTTAAAATTTAAATCTTGATTTGAAAGGTAAGATTTAAAGTCGGTCCCAGTTTTGCTTTTTTTGTACCTGAATGATGTTTTCTTTGGTCTGTATAGGTGTGGTAGAAGGTTTTAAGAGATGGGTAAGTGGACTGAACCGAAGTTCGGGGCCCGGGTTGTAATTATGTGTGGTAGGGGAGAGCTGCTCTGTTCCGAAAACGAGATCAGGGCGGCCCTTCCCTCTCGTGGTGTATGATGTGAAGAATCGGGTCCGATGTAATTAGCCCTTTTGTTTCGAAATGACAAGAGCTGTCTACTGTGTGCGTTGTTTTATGTGTGGTTAAATGATGCATGTGCTGCTTTAAACATCACCGCAAGAAAGACTGGGAATTATTGTAATTAAATAATTTATTAAGTCATGAATAGCCAAATATGATCAAGGTTTGATATAGGCAGTAAGCAATCATTATAGGGCCCTGCTCGGTGAAAAGCTTAACATCCATGAAGTCGGGAAATGTATGAAGGCGGTGAAATGAATTCGAATGAGGGTGGATTTTACGAGAATGCAGGACCCTACACCCCAGCCGTTTCGTGATTGTCTTGACGTGTAGCCGAAGTGTTTGACAGCATAGGGGTTAGTGATAGAGGTGGAATTTAAAAACCACGTCAGGATTTTCCTGGTCTAGGAAGTCGTCAAAAGATGTTTTTTACGTTATAAAACGATTTTAAAATTCGCCTGTAAGATTGTCCGCATGCCACTCAGAGTTAGGTCAAGTTGACGGCGACATACTTTTCGGGGCTTTTGCTGCTCTCGAATCTCGGACGAGGACGAGCCCGGACGAGGCCTCCCGGGTCCGGAGGGACTCTGAGAGAGGGAGACATGGAAATCTGGGGAATCGGCGGACCAATTTCCGATGCTTCACCTGTCCGAGGGGGGGCGACCCGGGGTGGGCAAGGCGCTGCGGTCACCCCCACGATGGAGGGAAACCGCAATGTAAACACTGAGGGGGTAACTGTCCCACCCCTCCCGCAGCTGAAGAATGCGCTTCATCCTGTAGTTCAGTGGATAGCCCCACTGAATCCATTGCCATGCAACGGGCATGCACTGAAGGTGATCCTATCACCCTGATGGGCGACGTTAAAGGAGAATTTGATGGCTTCACATTAGTTAAGTCGAAAGCAAAGAAAAAAAGAATGCCCGACAATGCCAGTAAGACACCACTGGCACCAAAGAAGAATTACGTCCGCCTCCCTTCCCTGAAAGGAACAACGAAATCGAAAAAAATGAAATGGCTGCAGGACCTCGGCAACGCCCCTCCGGCCCTGGGGGCCCCCCCTCACCTTGTGCGAGGAGACACTCTCTCCTCACCGTATGTGTATGTCGCTCGCTCGCAGCAGAAATACATTGACAAAACTTATTAAAGGATCAATTGGAGGTATTACCTTCAAACTATGTGATGAACCACAAAAACGAGAAAAATATGATGAATACCTTGTGACACACTACAAAAAGGGATCTCGATCTTGAAAATGTGTATACACTCGACGGAGTTCACAAGGCCATAAGAGTGCACAAGGATGGGCAACCACTAAATCGCATCAGCATTATATGGAAAGGAGAGCAACCACCTCCAAGTACATACCACTTCAGAAAATACATGCCCGCCACCCCAAAATGGGGCCGTGGAGTGCATCCCCTGTGATCTGTTATAACTGCATGGGAAGTGGCCTTTGTAGCTAAGTATTGCAAGGGCAAGGCACGCTGTGCAGTATGTGGCGACCAACATACTCCCAAAGGAGTGCCCTCGCAGTGCTGCAGAAGGAGAGAGTACTGCAGTCTTTGTCCCATCATGCTTCAGGTGTGGGATGACAGGTGTGACTGCCGGCACTAGGGGTGCACGGCCCTCCCTGCCTTATCCCCTCCCCCTCCACCCCCTGTGGTACCAGCACCGACCGCGAGGTGACCACCCGCGGCCCTCCCAAGCCAACCCCCCGACCAGCGTCCCGGGGGGAAGCGCCCGACGTGCCCTGTGTGACGTCACCAACCGCAGAGATTTCCCGCAGCTGCCAGCGAGTGGGGTGAAGAGGCCACCGAACAAACCGACAAGGTTACGGCAGCTGGAGGAGAAGGTGGACAAGATTATGCTGATCCCACAGAGGGTATCTCGGCCGCAAAGCTGACTGCTCTCTGAATTGAAGACAACGCCCCCCTCCCTCCCCAGGCGACAGCCGAGAAAACCGTCCCTCACCCTCAGGCTGGGATGACCGCAGGACTGGGGGGGGAAAATCCCCCCCAAAACCAGTGACAGAAGTGACGTCACGCCAGCTGCCCAAGGCGACGTAAATGTGCTTAAACTTCTAAAGGAAATAAAAGCCCAAAACAATAACTTATTAATGAAATAACGTCGCTGAGGCAGGAAAGGGAAAAAAATAAAAAGTGACTGTCATTGTCGTGATACCAGTGCCCACCATTAGTGATAAAGAACGACGAGGAGAATCGATGTCAGACCGCCAGTGTTGATAACCAGAGTTGGGCGTGTCAGCACTGACAGCAGCCCATGAACAAAATCAGGATCCCTGTAACGTCGAGTCCAGTGACGCAAACCAGCCCCTCAGGTGCATCTGACACAAAAACGGAAGGGACTGTGCTGAGAAGTGGAACAAAGCTAAGGCCAAATGTTTAAAAGGGTTTTAAAAGTAATTTTCAGTCCACGACTACCATCTGTAATGAAATCCCTAATCAAAGTTATATTTTTCTTATGTGAATCTTAATTCGTAATTATTAAGGATATAACAGCATAAAGTACGGGTTGCCTACTAAAACAATATTCACATTGGATAACGCACAATCAAATTCATATCATGGTATATGCGTAGCATTAAGCCTAGGCTAAATGATCTAAATTTTACATCCACAAATATATTGATGTTATATGCGTGCAAGAACCTTTTGCTGCCGCTGCTAAGATGAAAATAGCACCTGCATTTAAGGGGTATTATTCATATGTGAATACGCCATGACGGGATTGTTGACATATGTGAAGGTAACACTGCCACATAAATTAGTTAAAAAATCCGAGAACACTGATGTTCAATTTCATCATCTAAAAATCCAGACTGCCTCTGGGTATTTTCACTGTAAAATGTATATGCCAGATACTCTAAATTTTCTGGCTGTTCTCTCCCCAATTTTCACAACCAAGGCACGTTATCATGGGCGACTTCAATGCAAGGCATCCCACTTTGGAGACAACCAGCGTAATAGTAATGGGGAAAAATTCAAGCATTTCATCAATAGTTGATCATGACAGTATATGACACAAAAGCCAGAGACTAAATTTAGGAGGTGGCAGGTTAGACTACATATTTAGCAAAAATTTAGTTCATGGGTAATGTCTGTACTTCACTGGTACGAGAGTTATTTTAGTGACCACTTTGACCGAACAGACTATACTGTAGACAGCGACTCAGGCCCCTAAATCACCTAGCTCAGAATAATTATCCCACCGGGTCTGGAGCATCACTACAAGGCACGGGTCTTGACTGGTATAACACCTATGAAATAAAAACCTGTTGAAAATTTTTCTCGGGATTTAAATAAAGGCTGTCACTGGCTACTATAACACATGGGTCTGTCCACGAAACCTCTCGAAGAAAAAGAGGCCCCAGGCCTCCCATGCCCCGGGGGTTTGGATAAATGACCTATTCTGGCCAAGGAACATAAAACGGGTTCAGGAGCTTGCTAATTGTTATATAGATAGTAAGAGACAGATAATCTTCTTTAGTTTCTTAACCCCAACAAAGAATTAAAGGAATTAAAAATTCAGATTCGTAGTAAACCTGGGAACAATTTCTGCAAGGTATCAATAGTCAAACCTCTGTGACTGACATGTGGAGAAAAATTAATAGGCTGACAGGTAAAACTCTCACAACACCGCATTTTCCACAGTCCAAAAGACAGGCTAATATGCGCTAGAGCAGGGGCCGGGAACTCTCAGCTAAACTCACTCCCACAAGGGATAAAAGATCAACTAGAAAATCGAAATAGATAGGAACTTTAATATAGCAGTAGCCTGTGCTGCTATTGACCCCTCCGACTTTGCCAAAATAACCGAGTGGAACTAAGTAATGCCCTTCTGAAAGGTAAGGGCCAACCCCGCCCCTGGCGAAGATGGCATTACTAACAGCGTCCTTCGCCACATTGCTCAGGTACCAGGCAACCCACTTTTGCACCTGTATAGCTCAGCCTATCACAAGGAATCATCCCACTCCTTGGACTAAAAGGCTTAATCTAAACCTAATAGACAATAGGCCCATTTCCTTGACCTCCTGTCTGTGCAAAGTATTTGAGAGGATAATACTGAACAGCTTATGTATCGCTAAATGCTAAGTTATCCCCCAGACTGTATGGATTTCTCCCAGGGCGTAGCAGTCAGCACTGTTTTGCGAATACTTAACAACACAACCCAGGCATGCAAACCGTATATCTTGATCTTAATCTGCCTTTGATGTTGCAAACAGAGAAATAATCTTTAGCAACTAACTACTTTTGGTATTCAGGGGGAAAACTGTTTTAAAATGGATTCACATGTATCTATCGAAACGGTCGGCTCAGGTACTCTACAGGGGCATTAAAGTTTCTCATACAAAGTATTTGAACTCGGCACACCTTAGGGGGTGTACTTAGCCCCATGCTATTTAACATCTTAATGCATAGATTACTAGGCGATATTAAACCCCTTGAGGGCCACGACCCATTTGCTATCCGATGATATTTGCATTAAATCCTCATCCGAGGAAAGAATGCAAGAGATTTTTAGATATACTCTCAGCAAGGGCTATTGAGTGTGGTTGATAATCTCGCCTGAAAAAACAAGGCTCTTAATACAAAGACAATCCCTCTGCCAAGGTTTCATATAAATGACACTGAGCTGTGTGAGCGGCTGAAGCCCCCTTAGGACACTTGTTGGCAAAGACCTGGTATCAATGTCACTATTGCAAGACTCTTTTTACTTGTCATACATACGGTCAGTCATAGATTACCATGCATTGCACCTAGTGTTTTTACAAGGAATTAGAGTTGACTAGTTTAGAAACATATACAAAATGAAGCCTGAGGATCATTCTTGGTGCCCCTAGAAAAACAAGAATTGAGAATATGAGAACCGAACTAAACTTTCCCTCTGTTTACGAAAGAATATTATATATAAATACCACATTTGATGTCAAATCAATTAGAGAACCCCTCTTTGTTGCTCCAAAGACAACTAAAACACAGAACAGAGGGATACCTTTGCATGAACAACACCGATTCATACTCAAATCCATGGGTACAACATATAAACACTTAGCTGAACAAACCCATAACTAAGACCCTACATGGACGTTCCCGTACCCCGTGGAAAATGTCGGACCTAAGTGTTATTATACTACTGCCCCCAAAAAAGACAGTGTCCCCCCTGCTATACTTAAGCAGTATGCACTTGCCAATTATAAATGAGCATCTTGAACTCTACCCAATGCATATGAATGCTACACTAACGGGTCCTTGCAGTCTGGGAGTAGAGCAGGGTGTGCTTTTGTTGTATATAAAACAATATCTTGAAGCACCAGGATTGTAGGAGGGTTTCATGCTGGGCTAGCACTACGCAAACGAGTTGGGAGGATACTCATGGCCACCGAATTTCTATTGAATCAAGGCTCGGGGGTAATATTCTGTGATTCACAGAGTGCTCTCCAGGCTCTTTAACACTCTAGACAAAGGTGCAGTTGATATCGCAAATGACATCAGGATAAACGTGTATCGTGCAAAAGAATGAGGCCATGATATATTTTTTCCCTTGGGTTCCATCGCATGTTGGAATCCCCAGGCATGATCATCTGTTGCCTGGCAAAGTCAGCATGTGACAAGCAAAGTGTGGATATAGATCTTGGGGTACCCATTTCCAGGATTTTATACAATATTAAAGCTTCCTTTAAAGAGGACTTGACTGAGTTAATTAATTCTCAACGCCCTGAAAGCTGTAGCATAAAGCACTATGACCGGTTTAGGCAAGATTCATTCACCTGTGGTTTATATAAAACAAGAACAAGACAGTGTGATATTGTGACCGCAAGAATCAGGCTTGGATATAGATTGTGTTGGCAGCTCAGTACGGTTTGTACGCTTGTACATTATATCTCAGAGTGCCATGTGTTAGAGCCTTTCAGACCACCTAGCTTGAGGTATGGAGAACTATGTAACTATTTCATATCCTCTGATGTCTTAGAAGATATCTTATATTATATCCTAAATTTGGAATGTGCATCACATGACTGCATATCAAATGTAGCAATGCCTTTCCAACGCCAAGCTGTACGCCGGCGTGGCAGATGAGTAGATAAACGACTGTAATTGTTTCCTTTCTGTAATTGATATAGTACTTATCATAATAAGGGTTTTAGCCTAAACCTGAAATGTAATACCATTATATTTTTATAACCATGCATCAAATGTACCACAGCTTGCCCACGCCTGTTCAGTTAGCCAGGGTGGAAATAAAGGACTAAACTAAACTAATCCATTCCTCCCGAAGTTCCTCTGACGGGGAGGACGGGAACTGCGTCCCCAAGGGGGAACAGGCAGCGAGGTAGCCCCCGCCTCTACCTCAGGGCTTACGGGCGATGCGGAGGGTCTCTGTGCTGTCTGATCCCCGATAATCGTGTCGTCATGGTGACGACGAGGGTGGAAGGCTCCGAGATCAGAGGGTCCCTTTTTTTGTCTTTCTTTTGGTGCATGTTTTGTGGTGATGGGAGTGGGTTTTGGTTGCGGTATTTTGTGTGTTTCATGAGGGTTTTGGTGAAGTGGTGTCGCCACTCTAGCCTCGGTGTTTGGTTTTTTTTGTGAGTGATATTCTGGTAGTATAGGTTTTCGTCTTCAAAGATTTCTTCGGGATCACTATGCTGGGGAAACCTTTTTTTCTGTAGTAGTATTGGGGACTATGTTTGTGATTTTTTTAGGCGTTGTATTTGGCAGCTATTTAAGCTACGTGTAGTATAGTTTGTTATTTTGGGGTTGTTTGGTGTGAGAGTGTTTGTTTGAGGGAACTGAGGTGCAGAGGCATGGTGTTTCCCGAGGAAAAACGTGTTGGGGCGTTTTGTGGTTAGTTGGTGTGGATGTTTTTTAAGGGTCTGACTGTTTGTGGCGTAGATTGGGTTGTGTTTTGTTGAAGTGTTGTCTTTTTGTTTTCATTTTTTCTTTTCGTTTAGGGCAAGACCAGCTGACTGGCGACGTGCTGCCCCTCGTAGTTGCAACATTTTATGGTCTTGTTGCATGTGGCGAAAAGGGACCAACTTCGCCACATCTACGGCACCTTTGTTCGTGTGTGCATTAGTGTTTTTTGTGATTGTATCTATAGCACTTTAGGCACAGATCACCTGAATAAAGCACGCAGGTTTCTACATTGTAGGTGGGGACGGATGTGTTGAACATCATGATCCCGCGAGATGGGAGCTTCTGTGCCTCTTCAGGGCGCAGACAACGGATCTTAACGATCCGGGACTCGAGTGGTTTGAAAACATCGAGGACAGTGACATTTGTTTTGGACCGAGACATTCCGCCTGGATAGACTCGTAAAGATCGTGGCAGGATGGTTTTCTCGATCTTTTTCGCCACGAACCCTTTCACTTAGCCTTAGTCTCAGGGGAAAGGAAAGGATTTCAAGCCCTTTCGGCGATTTCCCCTTTTCAGATGAGGAAGGAAGGGAGTCAGTTGTTCAGCCTGGCACAACACCTTGTACCATTGTGAACCTTATAGCAGTGAGGTACGGGAACTTCTGTGATTCAGAATTTTCTGGAGAGTCACCTCCAGGAGATGGATCCCCAAATTTGTAATTTGGATTTACGTGGATAGTGCAAGGATGAAAGAGATGGGAGTGGCAGGGAAGTCTAGCAGAAGCTATTTGAACAAGGGTGACAAGTGTGTGAATGTGGTCCTTCAAAAAGGAAGATACCTGTACAAAATTGGCAGTCTTTATATGTTGGGCCAGTCGGGATGAGACCCTGCCGAACGGGAGTCAACCCTTATATGTTCAACCTCGCAGTAAACTTTTTGCTAATTGTCGATGCTTCGTGCTTTTAATTGTAAAGCACTCTGGGCCTACAATTAAAGGCCACTAGCTCAAAGTAAGGTCTGTGTGATAACACTCAAAGTTATCAACACAAGGCCAAGGTCGAGCTTTATTGTGGGGGTGGGCAAATCTCTATAAAGAAGGTAACCCACTACAAAAACCTTGGGACCTAGAGGGCCTGAGAGCCCTCGATGAATTTTTGCCTGGTTTCTCCTTTTATGTGCCGCGCCGATGCAAAGCCCGATAAACCCCCTTTCCCCACGAGGTGTACGAGCCAATCGGGAAAGGGCCTAAGCCCGCCGCTCGGAGTGAGGAACGGGAAGGTCCAGAGTTAATCTCGCAGTTGTGACAGTAATAATAAAATATACATATTATATGTAGTATTTATAATCCCACGACACAAAGCTCCAGTCCCTTAGTGTGCTGGAGAACGCAACCAGTCTGACAACTGTGGGGTCTCTTTGAAGAGCACCCATCACCATCTACAACCTCCTCACTTTCTCTCCCCCTAATTCATTTTTCCACTTTTTTTTTTCACCTTGCGATCCCCCCGTCCCACTCACCTCCACTCCATTCCCTATGCACTCCAAAAACCCCTTTTTAAACAAAATTAAATT
>NW_023640526.1:0-2500 GCF_015228065.2 Penaeus monodon | reverse complement strand
TACCTTTCATCACCAATGGTTGCCATATGTTAAGCACGTGATCTATGCCCATCTTTAGACCACTGTAGGAGTTGACAGGAGACTCCCTGCGGGGAGCCGTGGAGCAACAACTCGTTCCTCGGCGCAGCCGTACTCCATCATTACTATACAAATAAAGGAGTCAAGACATCTTGGTCGTCTACCTTACACCCTAAGCTCGCCCACCTACCATACTCTTGTAGAGCCCATCATTCCGGCTCTTACATATATTATATATATATATATATATATATATATATATATATACATATATATATATATATTATATATATAATATAAATATATATATATATATATATCTATAACACCACACACCATATATGCACCTGTATAGACCGCCATGTGTGTATATATATATATATATAATATATATATATATATATATATATATATATATATATATATAGTTATATATATATATATATATATATATATATATATATATATATATTTTATATATATATATTACACACACACACACACATATATGCACCTGTATTAGACCGCCGACCCGTAGCTAAGCTAATATATATATATATATATATATATATATATATATATATATATATATATATATATATATATACATATATATATATGTATATATATATGTATATATATATATATATATATATATATATATATATATATATTACACACACACACACATATATATGCACCTGTATTAGACCGCCGACCCGTAGCTAAGCCTACATTAGCCTGAAGACCCTCGGCAGACCTAACACTACTCTCAGTTATCTACAATAAAGATATTTTTGTTTTGTGACTGTATATATTGCAGACTGCTTGTAGATATCGGTAAAACGTATTGTTTTCCATGTTTTATTGCTGTCTGTTCCTAAGAGGAAGTATAGTTTAACAGATAAAAAGAACCATAAACAGACAGAAAACAAGTCATGTATATATCAGTGAAAGAAATGAAAGATTTTCTGAACATTAAACCAATCAGTCTACATCCTGTATCACATAATAATACCGACAACGTATTTAAAAAGTTGATATTAGATTTCATGGAAATACACTGTGAGAGCTTTATGGAAACTCCTTTAGTATATGAAAGGATATAACTATAACTTTATATGGCCAGTATATCAAGGCCATATAAAGTATACAAGACAAAAACGAAAAACAAACGAAAATGTATAAATTTTCAGTGTAAACTGCAAAAAGAGTTTGGATTTTCAAGAATTTAAAGATGGGTAAATATTAGACATACTATTGGAAAATCTTTATGTACATATATCTTCCAAACCCAGAAAATTCTTTTCTCCATTTGCCTCCGCAGGTAATGGATGGAGAAGATATATGGAGAGACAAATCGGTATACAGACAGAAAGATGGGCAGAGAAGAAAGAACTAGAAGGAAAGCTATAGAATGGGGCAGAGTGAGTGGTTAGGGAAATGAAAAATTTTAAGAGTGAGAGGGTGGGGAGAGGAAGAAAGAGAGGTTTTTGAAAAGCAGATTCACAACACATAAATACGTGTGTGTGTGTGTGTGTGTGTGTGTGTGTGTGTGTGTGTGTGTGTGTGTGTGTGTGTGTGTGTGTGTGTGTGTGTGTGTGTGTGTGTGTATGTATGTGTATATATATATATATATATATATATATATATATATATATATATATATATGAATATATATATATACATATATATATATATATATATATATATATATATATATATATATATATATATATATATATATATATATATATATGTGTGTGTGTGTGTGTGTGTGTGTGTGTGTGTGTGTGTGGTATATATATATATATATATATATCTATATATATATATATATATATATATATATATATATATATATATATATATGAAGGCCGCGGTGGACGAGTGGTTACAGCATCGGTCTCAAGACTGGCACGACGGCAATCTGAGATCGAGGGTTCGAGTCACCGACCGGCGCGTTGTTTCCTTGGGCAAGGAACTTCACCTCGATTGCCTACCTAGCCACTGGGTGGGCAAGCCAGCCCAAGTCAAGTGCTGGTCCCAAGCCCGGATAAATAGAGAGAATGATTACCTAAAAGGTAACACCGGCACTCTCCGTGGAAAGGAACTGGGGACCCTACCACGTACTCACTCCAAGAGCATCACAACATGAAAACTACAATTAAGTATCATGCTGTGACCACGGCGGCTCAGACATGAACCTACCGTTAAAAAAAAAAAAAAAAAAAAAAAAAAAAAAAAAAAAAATATATATATATATACAATAATATAAAATATATATATAATATATATATATATAATTATATATATACATATATATATATATATATGCATGAATATATATGCATGAATATATATGTATATATATATATATATATAAAATACTATATCATATATTATATATATATATATATATATATATATATATATATATATAAATATATATATATATATATATATATATATATATATAGTA
>NW_023640525.1:22500-43128 GCF_015228065.2 Penaeus monodon | reverse complement strand
TTTTTCCGTGTCAAGCCTATTCGCACAGCCTACTGCAGGTTTTGCATTTTGGAGGGCCGGAGGAAATCCTGACGTACCATTACTGTACTACTCCATGGGTCGTTAATGTCCCAAATGGCTTGAATTTTGAACCCTCTCAGGAAATCGGTTTATTTCCCTGGTATAATTCTTGTAGCATCCAAAAAGGATACATGAAGCTATCAGATGTTGCAGTTCTTCCCATTCTGCATGAATTCCCTGAAAGTTCCATGGGATTAGGGTATCCAGTTCTTTAAACTACCTCTCCATAAGGTGTTTGGCAGCACCTGTGGTCAAGGTTTGCCCCAAACCTTTAGGCTGTCCTTTCCAGGATCTTGGGAGAATCTTTTTGAAGGGTTGTTTACCCGTAGAACTAGTTACCACAGGCTTCCTTTTGACAGGCTCAGGATTTCTTTGCCTGGGCAAAAGCCGGACCTGAGCCTTTGCCTCATGGGGCTTTCTGCCTAGCAGTGGGGGCCCTGTGGATGTGGTGGCAGCTGGAGCTGTCACCGTTGAGGCTGCGGAGCCTGCCTGACGGCCCCCAAAAGACGCCACTTTGAAATGAGTCTTTTGAACAGGCTCAGACTGAGGTTTAAAGGAAGTGGCAGAGTGTGTGGTGTGAGAAGCACCGGAGGGCAAGGGTTGGTGGGAAGGAGGAGGGGCTAGAACCTGGCTTTGAAGAATCTTCATGAGCTTCTTTGCAGTGGTAACAGCATTTTGGACTTGGACAGTTGTCATCTTTTTCATGACCTGTTGTACCACACTTTCACAACTTTTGGGTTTGTCCATTTTCCTTAAAACGGCAAGAGTTGCTCCATGCCATAACCTGGCAGTGGAAGCACCGCATAGGTTGGGCACATATGGCTTTACCTTGAGGTGGTACAATGCCAAATTATCTGATTCGGGAAGGACTAATGTTTCAAAAGTTAGAAGGAGAGTGGTTTTCGACTGTTCCAACCGTTTACTGCCAGTACATTAAAAATTTTTTGTTTCTCTAACAATTTCTCCTCAGAATACCTCATTAGGTCTCGGGAAGAGACAATTGCCTTACACCGATTGAGTATTTTGTGAGGAGAACAGAACATTTAGCCCCAGGAAGTCACTCTCTCCTTCTCTATTGTACACGTATACATAAAGATAATTAAAAAAATGGACATTTTCCTTTAAAAAATGGAATACCCTTAAAGATGGCATGTCCATTAAAACATGGCCATGTTTTTAAAAAAAAAGATGAAATGGACTTAAAAGACCACATGTTCTTTTAAAAATGGACAAGTTCCAATGTGAAAATCGACATGGTATAATTACTGTTTTACCCGATTGCACTGTGATGTTTTTTTTATTGTTGTACTTAAATGGACTCCATAATTATTAACATCACATGTGCAAAACATACCGTCCCTTGTATATATACTGTACATTTATTCACAAATAATTTTTTTTTTTAAATGCACATGACCTTTAGAAATGGCTGCCCATTAAACTTGGACATGACCTTTAAAAAAAGAATTCCTTTAAAAAATGGATATTCCTAATGTGAAATCGGAAAATGTAAAATTATTGCTGATGATTGCACTGTGACGTTGTTTTATTATTTTACTTAAGTGAACTTCCATAGGCTGTGGACACACTTTGTGTACACATACTGCCTTGTATCTTTAAAAATGGACACGCCCTCGTGTAAGAATGGACATGAAATGATTATGCCCAATGAAATTCACTGTAAGGATTTGTTTTTTAAAACCCAAAACTGCACATCCTCGTGTGAAATTCGGACATGGAATAATTATGTCGATGGATTGCACTGTATCGTTGCTAGTGTTGTTTTTCATCAGTAAGACAAAAAAAAGGAAGAAAAAAAAAAAAAGACAGGTCGTCGTGTGAGAATCGGACATAAGATAATTCTTCCCGATCGTTTGCACTGTGACGTTTTGTTTTATTATTTTACTCAAGTGACCGTCCAGAGACTGTTAACACACACACCAGACAAACAAACACACACACACATAACACACCACACAAAACCACAACACACACACAAAACACACACCCACACACACACTCCACACACACACACACACTCTGCTGTCTTGCATACTATAATGGTCTCTAATTTGAATGATACTAGAACACCACTATTTTATCCTGGCGGGTCCAGAGGAAAACTCAGTTTCTGTTTTTTTAGCTTTATTTAGGGAACAGACACGTAGATTAAAAGGGATCTTGACGCGGTAGACGTGGCGGGGGCGCGTCAGCTCCTAACGGTTGGAGGGAAGGTGTTCGCGGTTCAAGGAACGGAATCGGACTGACTCCTTCGGGTATTTCTTGGTCACTTCCGCCTAGGCGTGGGGGCACAGCTGATGCCCTCGGCTACCCCCTCCAGGCGTTTCTCGTTATCGCCGAAGGTGAGGTCATGACCCGGCAGGTCAGCACTGCCTAGCCAAACTCCTTGATTAATGGATGTCACCCCCGGGTCAGGCAGATTTTACTATTAATAGATTTTACCCTGCTCCTGCCACCTACCCTCGCCTCGCCCTCGGGCGTGATAATATCCCACCTCAAAGCTGTCCCACTCGCAAACCCGGAGAAATGCCCTTGACGGCCCAACGTAGACACCCCTCCTTCCTCTCTCTCTCTCTCTCTATCTCTTCTCTCTCTCTCGCTCTCTTTAAATCTCCCGCTCTCTCTCTCTCGCTCTCTTTTAAAAAATCCCGCTCTCTCCTCCTACTCTCCCCCCCTAACGGAAAACCGCCTTGCCGCGGTGGGGGGGCTTGAGTCCCAATATCTGGTGAGCCGGACCAGAGGGCTACCCCTACTGGAGGGTCACCAGTGAGGGACGAGACCCAAAATGGCTTCCTGGTGCACCAAGGGCCTATGAGAGGGATGGTGTAACCCCACCCCAGGGTTCCCCCTTCCATCCCCTTTTGGAAAAGCTCATGAGGATATTCCTGAAGAGAAACTGTTAGAGGAACTAGAAGAATTTTAATGTAGTGGGCAGTAAACGTTTTTTAGAGAAAGTTGACGGTTTGGAACAGTCTAGCACCCGCTCTCCTTTGAACTTTTTATACGTTGGTCCTTCAGATCAGTTTGGGCATGGTACCACCTCAAGTAAAAGCCATATTGCCCAACCCTATGCGGTGCCTTCCACTGCCAAGGGTTATGGCATGGGAGGCACTCTTGCCGTGTTAAGAAGATGGACAACCAAGAATATGTGTAAAGTGTGGTACGACTGTCATCAAGAAGATGACAACTGGTCCAGGTCCAATATGCTGTTATCCAACTGCAAGAAGCTCATGAAGCTTCTTCAAAGCAGTGTAAAGAGGTACAAATTTGAGAAAGAAGTATTGATAATATGAGCAAGGAGAAAGTTAGTTTTCCAGAGGCAAAGCGACCGTGGCCCGTGGTGGCTGTTTCCACATACAGGTATCCTTTGCTTCGGTTCTGGCTCATACTCCTTCCCACCAACCCTTTGCCACTGCAATACTTCTTACACCACACACTCTGCCACTTCTTTTTCAAACCTCAGTCCCCAATTGCTGAAAACTGCCTCCTGGTGATTCCACAGAAACGGAGTAGGAGTTGAGGTGGTCCCTATTGAGGAGACTCCTCCTCCCAAAGTAAAGGTCTTTGGAGCCATCGGTGAGGCTCCAGAGGCCTCAATGGTACAGCCCCAGCTGCCACCATATCCCAGGGGCCCTCCACTTGCCTAGGCAGAATGCACCCTGAAGCAAAGCTCGGTTTGCCCTTTGCGCCAGGGCAAAAGAATCCTGAGTCTGTTTCAAAAGACTCCATTTCAAGTTGGGTCTTTTTGAAGCCGTCAGGAAGGGCGCCAGGTGTCCTCACGGTGACAGCTCCGCTACCACCACATCCCCAGGTGAGCCATCTGCAGCTAGGCAAATGCCCCTGGCAAGGCTCAGGTCCGTTTCTTTGCCCATGCAAAGAAATCCTGAACCTTTCAATAGGAAGCCTGTGGGAAACTAGTTTCCCACGGTAAACAAAAACACCCCTCAAAAGACTCTCCCAAGATCCTGGAAATGGACAAGCCTAAGGGGGTGTATGGCACACTTGACCACAGGTGCTAGCCAAACACCTTATGAAAAATGTTTAAAGAACTGGATCCCCTAATCAATGGAACTGTCCAGGGGAAATTCCAACACAATGGGAAGAACTGCAACATCTGTAGTTTCATATAACCCCATTTGGGTGTTGCTACAAGAGATTAATGACCAGGGAAAATCATCCGATTTCCCTGAGAGGATTCCAAATTCAAGCCATTCTGGGACTTTTGACAATGGACTCCTGGAGGAGTACAGTACTGGTACGTCAGGATATATTCCTTTCCAGGCCATCCAACTGCAGACAACACTGCAGGTAAGGCTGTGAGAATCGGCTTGACACACCTTACACTGTTGCAATTATCTACCTTCCTCCACAATCTGAACATTAATGATTTGGAAATCTACTTGAGCAAGTTCCACATCCATATACTCTTGGGGAGATTTTCAATTGTCGTCATCACCTCTGGGAAGACACTTTGTGTAACCCTCGAGGAAGGCCATTGGAGTCCTTGCTCCAAGAGTAGATGGCAGTTTTATTGAACAGTGACCCCTCCACACATTTTCCAAATTCAACTGGGACATTCCCCAATATACCTGGTCAACTGTCTCACCTGATTCACAGATGAGATTTCACCGTTGGCAGGTTTATGGAAGGCTTACAATGGAAGCGACTGTTTTTTTCCGATACTTTTGGAGGAGGTGAATGGTTTCCAGCCAATGGAGTGCAGAGATGCGACTTGAACATGCGGACTGGAATCTTTTAGATCAACTGCAGTATTGCATGGATCTGTATGATTTCCAGTGTGTTCAAGATGCTGTTAATCACTTCAACATCACTATTCACCTTGCGCAGAAGCATCCATTTCTTCCCAAAAGTAGTGGGGCATTACCGGTCGACCTCCATAGCCATGTAGGTCTGATGAATGCAACAAGCTGTCAGAGCAGAAGCTGCATTAAGGCATTTGAAACGACGCCCCAGTGAGGTAACCTGATCCATTACAAAAAGACCCAAGCCAAGCCAGCGAGTGCTAAAGGAGGCCAGACGGACGTCCAGGAGACAGTATTGTCTCCTTGTCTGGGTGACCCCCTTATGCATGGGTATGGGACAAGGTGCGTAGATCGCTGGAAAGAACCACATCCTGTCACACCTGCTTTGAGATTTGATGGCATATCATCACAGATAAAAAAGATGTTGCCTAATGGAGCTAGCTAAATCCATGGCAGAGATCTCCTCTGGAGCATCTTACACTGCCCCGATTCTCCACTCTTCGGCTGAACCGGACGACACCCAGTGTCGTTCTTCAGAGGACTGCAGCAGAACTTTCCTTACAACTTGGCCATTTTTGCGCAAGGCTATGGACTCATGCTTTTGCAGCTCTGCCGTAAGACTGCACCCGGGAAGTGACGTTATTCCATCCAAATGTATCTCACTTGCCAGAGAGCTCCCGAAGTTCTTGTTGGACTTATTCAACAGGATATATAGGAGGGTACAGTGCCTATCCACATTGAAAGAGGCCTATAATCATTCCTGTCCCTAAACCTGGCAAGGATGCTTCCACCAGGAAATTACAGACCAATTTCCCTCACCATTGCAATCTGCAAGCTGATGGAGAAAAATGGTAAACTTCAGGTTGACATGGCTGCTAGAAAAGGAAATGTGCTGACCTCCATATCAATATGGGTTTAGAAGATTGAGATCGACCACGAGGGGCACTTGTAGGATTGGAAACTGCTTATACAGAAATTCCTTCACGACAGCGACGTCAACTGTTAGCAGTCTTCTTCGACCTTGAAAATGCTTATGCATACGACTTGAAAGCATGCATACTCAAGAATTGTAAATGACTTGGTTTAAGAGGAGCCATTACCTACCTTCATACAACACTTCCCTTGCTAACAGGAAATTTAAAGTTCGGGTGGAAACCGTTTTCTCTAACCTGGAAGAATCAGCTGGAATGGGTCCCACACGGGGTGTCTTAGTGTTTGACACTGGGGTTTTTTTTTGCCATTGCTATAAATGACATTTTGTAAAGGTTTTAGTTTCCAATTTCGTCTCTGTAATCTGTATGTGGAATGACTTTACACTGTAATGCCAGGAGGAAGCTTACGGATTGAAGGACACTTTGCCAAGGCTTGCAGTAAATCGGTTGTACAGGTGGACAACATACTGGGTTTCAAATTTTCCCCAAGCAGACCATGGCTAATGCATTTCCACCAAAGAGGAAAATTCCTCTTCCTCTTTTAGGACAACCCACTGCAATTTGTCCAAGAGGTGAAGTACTTGGGTCTAATTTTTTTCAACTCAAGACTTACAGGGGTGCCCCTCACTCAAACTGTTGAAAAGTAAAGGCTACCAAAGCACTTAGTAATTTTGCGCGTTCTTTCACATCTATCTTGGGGTGCAACCGCACACGCTTCTGCGGCTTTAAACCGAGCGCTTATTCGTAGTATAGCTTGATTATGGATGTGAAGCTTTTCATCTGCAACTCCCACTGTTTCGCCGGTGTTAGACTCGGTTCAATGAAGGCATCTCAGAATCCTGTACTGGGAGCTTTCAGGTCTTCACCTGTGGAGTCCCTGTATGCTGAGAGTGGGGACCACCTCTTTCATTATCACCGAGAATTAAATGAATCTTATTTACTACAACGAGACTACAAAGGATTCCAGGATCTCCTAACATCCAACTTGGTTTTCAACCCCCTGAGGATAGCCGATCCTATGGTAGAAGAATGAGGAATCTTGTGGAAGATCTTAATTTAAATCTCTCTAAGGTTTCTGGCTGTATTGGAATTCCCAATTTCCACTTGGAACTACTCAAGTCGAGCTGGATTTTAGTCAGAATTGGGGAATGGGAGAGTTCCGAAGCAGAAGTCCGAGGAGAAATTTCTTTCTTCAGCACATTTTCTAAATACCGGAATCAGATGCAATTTATACAGATGGTTTCGAAATCTGAAAATGGGGCGTGGGGTTTTGCACAAGCAGTGAGCAGATAAGGAAGACTGCATCTGGCAGTCTTTCTCCTAACAGCCTCGATCTTCACTGCAGGTTATATGCCCCTTACAGCAGTTTAAGATGACTAGATCTTACACACATTCTGTTGTGATATATTTGCTTTGTAGTGCCTTGCAAAGCATGAAGAGCTTAAACTCATCACATCCAGTGTGAGGGAGTTATTCAAGATTGCTTGCAACTGAATGTCAACACGTTAAAAGATAACTCTTGTGGTTGGCCAGCGCATGTTTTGGTATCAGTGGATGAGCGAGCTGATACAGAAGGCCCAAGGCGCTGCTGCTCAGCCTGTGATGCTGCGTTTTCCTCTCCCCCACCGACCTGACACCCAGCATCAGAAGTTAGTCTTCGTGATAAATGTAGGGAAAATGGAGGCATACCTCCAGAAACAAACTGCCAGAACTTAAGATGCCTTGGCAGTTGGGCAACTATCATCATCCCAACCGAAAAGTGGAAGTTGTATTAAACAAGACTAACTAATCGGGTACACAAGACTGACTCATGGGCCAATGAGGCCTAAAAATGAACCTTTGTGAAGGATGCCAATAGCCATTAACGATCGCACATGTAGTGGAAAGATGTGTCAACATTCTCAGACCAAAGACGTAATGTACTTGTCCTCCCCCATATACCTGAAAAGTGTCTTGGGTGAAGATTGTGACATAGAGGGTTCTTATTAATTTCCTTAGGGAGACTAATATTTTCATAAATCTATGTATGCATAATGTTTATGCAATCATTTTAGGCACTTAAGAGCTAACATTTAGTGCTTTGATTTTTTAATCTATTTATTGTTATTTGTAAAGAATTTTATTGATAATTTTTAAAGTTTTTAAACATTTTTAATATGTCTAGTTAACAAGGTATTCACCGCTAATGACCTTAGCTGTTCTGCGGCAGATACATTTTAGATAATCCAATCCAGTCCCAGACCTCGTCGAGAAAGTCGGTTAGTCTCTCTAACCATCGATACCCTGGGTTCATGCAAATATAAGCGCCAGGGAACCTCCAATTTTTTCCATCATGGAACTTGGCTTCTATCACTAAGGCCATGGCGCCCGGGTGAAGGTACGCCCCAGAGGTTACATAGAAGATCCTTTTAAACATCTCCCTTTTTTTGTCGATATGTTACCGCGCTACCAGACAGAAGAGTGTGTGGGTGGGGGTGTAATGGTCGCCTGAATGTGGAACTAATTCAGACTGCCGAATTCATACATCCAACTTTTCCTTGCTGAACTTTTTTGCCATTGATAAGCTATTGATATTGCACTATCGACGACCCACTATAGAATAGTAATTTTTTTCGATTCATTAAGTTCAACTTAAAGCCATTAATCATTAGAACCCACCGTAAATGACTTCTGGGTACTATCATTCGAGCTACATGGTATCCATGTACATCAGCTAATAATGGTACTAAGGTACCACTCTGGTATCCTGGCAATGAGCAGCTGAACATTAGCCGGGTCCCTGGTGGATCTGGACCTTATCAATAGTCCGTACAGATCTCAGGTGTTTTGTGTCTCTATAAAGCAAATACTCTGTGGCAAAGTGAAGTGACCAGCCTCCAAATCACCACGAACGTAAAACAAAAAGGGAACTAGTGGACACAGTCCCACAAGAAGGAGAGAAGGGTAGGGAAGGTGGTGTTGGCCGCCTTAGGTCACAGCACAAGACTTACCCACTTCACTCCCTATATTGAAAAAGATTCCCCCACAGTGCCCACTTGGCAATACCACCCCAACCATGACCATATCCCTCACAATATGCCCCTACTCAACCCCCCCCAATTTTTTAAAATAGACATCAATAAAAAAATATTTAAGAATAAAAACATGGATTTTTCACAACAATCTATTGTCAAATGATGAAAATAATAAATAAAGTAATACTTGTTTAAGGAGACAACACTTTATGACCTTATATAGATTGACAGAATAAATAGGATCCATTGGCTTAATACCTTGGCCCATGCAGCTGTTTTGATAGCCAGAAATCAACAAGAAAGAACGAAATACCGATTTATTGATATATGTTCTGATATTTAAGATTGTTTAACTCCTTGGTAACATGTCAAACAATAAATAATACAAAGACACTTTCCAAAAGGCAAGGAAAAGGTTAACCAGGTGGAGATAAGTAGGACTAATATAACCGACTCCTAGGTGATTAAATGCACTTGTAGCGAACTCTATGTTGTAAATACAATAAGAACTTATATTACAGTGCATGGCATGTATTCTTGCCAACCCTGCAGATTGGGATACAGATCTAGATTTCCTTTTAATAACATGATCTATAACACAAGATCAATAAAAACATTAGGAATATTAATTTATTTGCGGACTGAAGAGTATTATGAAATGTCTAAAATATATTTAATTCAACCTTTGCTCTTCTTTTCTTTCAACTGCAGGCTTTAGAGGGCATGTTGGCGGCTCCGGCTCAGTCGCTGGGTACTGGCCCATATTCATTTTTTGCCCATGTCTTCTTATCTGCCTACATCCCACTCTCAAGGATAGGTTATATTATATAATATATATATATATTATATATATAATCATATATATCTATATATATATATATCTATATATATCGTATATATATATATACATATGTGTGTACATAATAAATGTTTAATATATGCATACATAACATATATATACTATTCTAGATATATACTATATAGTCTATATAGATCTCTAATTATATCATACTATATATATATTATATATGTATATATATCGTATATTAATGTGTTGTGTGTGTGTGTGTCTGTGTGTTGTGGTGTGTGCAATGTGTGTGTGTGTGTGTGTAGATAGATTTGATATAGTACATAGTACAATCGATAAATAAATTATAGATATATAGTATGTTCGATACAGAAAATGAGTATAAAGTAATCTATACTTATTATATATAATGATATAATATATATATATATTTATATTTCATAATCTTAATATATTCTATATATATCCATATGTTATAACAACCCACAACACACACTCTGTATTATTATATATAATATGACATATCATATATATAATATATATATATATATATCTATATAATATGATAATATTATATATTATAATTATATATATTACTTGTGTGTGTGTGGGGGGGTGGTGTGTGTGTGTATATATATATATATATATCCTATATTATATTATTATTTAAAAAAAAAAATTGATATCTATAATGATATATTATATACTATATTCCATTGTTATACCCATATGTATATACATAGATTATATATATAGTATCTATAATATATATAATAGTATATCTATAATATGTATATATATATATATACTATATATATATGCATACTATATATAATATATATGTTGTTTGTGTGTGTGTGTGTGGTGTTGATGGTGTGGTGTGGTGTGATGTTGTGTGTGTGTGTGTGCCTTGGTAATGGGTGTATATGTAATATATTGTTATCCATATGTATATCCATCTGTATATACATATATATCTAATAATTATAATAGTATATATATATATATATATATATATATATATATATCATATATAATATTTATATCTAGATAAGATTATATCTAATATATATGTTATATAATATCTATAAATATTGTATATATATATATCAAATATCCATATCTGGATCCATATGTATAATACATATATATATATATATATAATATTATATATATATATATATATTATAATATATATATATATATCTATGTGTGTGTGTGGTGTGTTGTGTGTGGTGTGTGATTGTGTGTTTCCTGTGTGTGTGTGTGTTGTGTGTGTGTGTGTTTGATGGGGGTATATGTAATATAAATGTGTTTGTGTGTGTGAGTGTTGGTGCACGTGTGTGTGTGTGTTTGTGTGTGTCTGTGCGTGTGTGTGTGTGTGTGTGTGTGTGTTTGTGGTGTGTGTGTGTGTGTGTGCATAATATATAACTGTATATATATACATGAATGCATATATATCTATATATCATTTATCTATATATCTATATATATATATATAATATATATATATATCATATATATATATCTTAATCTATATATATCTATTATAGATATATATATAAATATATATATATATATACAGTCTATATAATATATATATGTTCTATATCTATGTACTACTATTATATTACTATAATATATCTATCTCTTAACTCTAGTCTATATCTCTTCTATATATCTATCGATGATCTATATATATATCTATATATCAAATACGCGCCTAAGGCCGGCTTCGCCCCTCTCCCCTCCGGCCTCGCTGGGGGAGGGCCGCGCACCCGCCATACCGTGATTACCCCCTATAACGAGACCTATCTCGGTGTGTTCCTATGTGACTCGAACTCCCTGTCAAACGAGGTGAATATAATGTAACCTCCGCCCTCGGCTGAGCGGGTGGTTTCTTATTTTGGGACTTGGATCCGCGTTAGTACAGCCACATACGAATTATCACATCTGTATGAGTGCATAATTTTTATTTCTGTTACCAGTGGACCACGGTGTCTGGTTACCACGACGGATCCAAAGGAGGACCCTTCGATGCTAATGGGCGAGGCGCGGGGAAACAAGTACGTGGCCAAGTATATAGGGATGTGCATATTTTATTTCTGTACCAGTGGATCGCGTGTAACCAGCCGTGGTCCACTGGTAACAAGAATAGAATTATGCCACATCTCTATTGCTCGTCCCCTACTCGCGCCTCGCCCTCGAGGCGCCTTCAACGGGTGACCTACTTGCTGGTCGTCTCGTTCTCGTGCGATCGTTCTGGTGCATCTTCGTGGCTGCTCGTCCTGTCCGTCCTCATCCTTCTGTTCCTCGGTGTAATTCTGTCCGTCGTCGATGTCCCACGCACCCTTATATATATTAATATATATATATATCTATATATATATATATATTATTATTATATAGTATATATATATAATGTATATATATATATATATCTTATCGTGGTATGTATCTATATATACTCTATATATCTACTCTCTATTATTATATATCAGTCATATATACTATATATATTATATAGATCTATATCTATCTATCATTATATATATATATATATTATTTTATTTTATTTATATATATATCATGTTACATACATGCATATCCCATCTATTTATATATTACATATACATACATACATACATATATCTATTATAATATATATTTCTATATACTATTATATATATCTATATATACTATATATTATATGATATAGTTATATAATATCATATATATAAAATATCTTATGAATCATATCTATACATATATATATATATATCGCTATATAGTACTCTCATCTATATATCTTCATATTATCTATATATATATTATATTTATATCTATATATATATATATATATATATATATATATGTCCTTTTTCCTTCCTCCACCCTCAGTACCTAGCCCCGGTCTCCTTGTGCAGGAGTAGATCCAGACGCAGGGTGCTGATCATCTGCTTCTACTACATTGGTCCGCGACCTTCGCCGAAATCCTCCGAGAAAATCCCGCTGCCGGCTTTTCGAGCTGCGCTGTACTTCGGCTCCGCGATTTACGCCTTTCGAAGGCATCGGCCTTGTGAGTGAACCCTCTGTGCATTAACGGCTGAACGCCAGTTATTTCATCTGCATGCTCTGTACCTTTTCTCTGGACCTATCTTTGTTTATCTGACTATTTCTATACCTCTCTAATCTCTGTAGCTTCTATATTGTCTATCTATTATTCTGCTATTAATCTGGTTAAATCACCATAAAGCCAAGACTAAACAGCCCCGCCCCTCAACTGTTTCCATGATTCACGGGTAATGCGCTGATCTCTACCTGATACGCTTTATCAGTGTGTTTCGTTCTATCTTCATCGGCTTCTCATTTTGCGTTTAACGCACTTCTTATTCAGTCATTATTGTTCCTGGTATATCCTAGGAGCCAAACCCCATCCACTTTTTACTACCTTTATATATTTTATGTATTTTAGCCGGGTCTTACCCATTATGTTATATCTCTCTCTATCTATCTATCTATCTATCAGTAATATATACACATATACCTGTATGTGTGCGGTTGTGTGTGTGTATTGTCTGTGTGTGTGTGTGTGTGTGGTTGAGAGTGTGTGTATATGTGTGTGTTTTAAATCACACACACACACCCACACACACACACACAACACACACATATATATATATATATATATATATATATATACTATATATATATATCTATATATTAATATATATATATATATATATAGGATATATAAACCCACGCATATACATGTGGTATGTCTAATATATATATATATATTATTATAGACATACACAATGTATGATGCGTGTTTTTTATATATATATATATATATCATATTAATATATATCTATAATATAATATATTATCTATATGTTATATATATATATATATATATATATGTGTGTTTTTGTGTGTGTGTGTGGTGTTGTGTGTGTGTGTTCTACACACACCATATACACCACACACACACACACACAACACAGACAGATCACACACACACACGCACACATACATGAGATGTGTCTATATACTGATAGAATAGATATATCGATAGAGAGAGATAATTAACATAAATGTTGTAAGACCAGTCTAAATACAGGGGGAAATAATAGTAAGGCTTCAAAAGGATATGTTTGGCATCTAGATATACCAAGAACATAATGGAACGAAATGAAGAAATGCGTAAACTCAAAAGGAGAGCCACGATGAAGATAGAAAGAACACACTGAAAAGCGTATCGCAGGTAGAGATCAGCGCATTACCACGGATCATGAAACAGTTGAGGGGCGGGCTTGTTTATCTGTGGCCTTTATGTTGATTTAACAGATTAATATGCGATTATAGATAGACAATTATAGATAGCTACATAGATAGAGGGTATATGAAATATTCAGATAACCAAAATAATAGCCTAGAAAGTTACAGAAGATGCCGAATTGAATAACTGGCTTTCAGCCGTAATGCACAGAGTGGTTCACTCACGAAGGCCCGATGCCTCGAAGGCGTAATCGCGAGCCGAAGTACAGCGGCAGCTTCGAAAGCCGGCCCAGCTGGATTTCTTCGGAGATTTCGTAGAAGGTCGCGGACCTGTAGTGACGCATTGATCAGATCCTGCTGTCTGTGATCACATCATTCACCAAGGAGACAGGTCTTAGGTACTGAGGGTGGAGGAGAATAGACATATAATATATATATATATATATAGTATATATATATATATATATATATTATTATATATTATCTATATATATATCTATCTACATATACTACTATATATAGATATATGGTATGTATGTTGTTATTATGTATATATATAATATAATAGATATGCATGTATGTACCATATATCAATATAATAATAAATAAATATATATATATATATATCATATATCTCTATATATCTAATTAACTATCTATCTGTATATATAAATATATATATATTATATAATCTATATCTACTATATATATACATACACTATATATATATATATATCTATATATATATATATATATATATGATTTATATATATAGATATAGATTCTATATATATATATATTTTATGTATATATAAAGTGTACATCGAGGACGGACAGATTCAACCGTAGGAACCAGAGGATGAGAGACGACGGTACGAGCAGCCACGAAGATGCACCAGAACGACGCACGAAACGAGACGACCAGCCAAGTTAGGTCACCCCCCCCGCCTATTTTGAAGGCGCCTCGAGGAGCGAGTCGAGAGTAGGTGCCGAGCAATATAGGATGTGCATAATTCTATTTCTTACCAAGTGAGAGCCACCTGGCTGGTTACCACGCGGATCCACTGTAACCGAAATAAAATTAGACACTCCTATATTACTTGGTGCCAATTATCTCGCGGCCTCGCCTTATGCATCCGAAGGGTCCTCCTTTGGTCAGGTGGGTAACTCAGCCCGTGTTCCACTGGTAACCGAATAAAATTATGCCATCCTACAGGATGTGCCTACTTCGGTTTTCTGTGGCTGGTTACTACGGCGGATCCAAAGTCCCAATAGACCCCCCGCTCAGCGAGGGCGGAGGTGCACATTGTATATCTCACCTCAGTTTGACTCGGAGTTCGGTCAATAGGAACACGAGATATGTCTAGTTATAGGGGTATCACGGTATGCGGGTCGCGGCCGCTAGGCCCGGAGGAGAGGGCGAAGCCGGCCTTACCGGGCGCCGGTAATATATATATATATATATATATATATATATATATTATATATATATATATATATAATATATATCATATATCTCATAATTTATACTCTACCTCTCTATCCTACTAATATATATCATATCTATATATATATAATCTATATATATTATTATCTCTATATATTATAACTCTGCATATGGTCTATATACATATATATTTATGCACACCACACCCACACACACACACATCACACACACCCACCCACAACACACGCACAGACCACACAAACACACAACCCAAACATGCACACACACTCCACACCCAACCACATTTTATATACCTATCCCCCATACAACCCCATCACACCCAGCACTACAACACACACACCACCCACACCACACACACACACACACACACAAACACACATTATATATATATTCTATATATATATGTATATATATATATATACTATGTTTATATATACTATGTATATAACATTGGATAACAGATATGGCTATTTATATCTATATATATATATACTTATATATATTATATATATCTATATATATATATATTCTCTATGATCTATTTTCATATATTCTATATATCTCTATATACTATATATCTATCTCTATATCTATATATATATATATGTTATATACATATGTATATACATATGATATACATATATACATCTACACCATACAAATGCCCCCACACACACCCACACCCACACACCAACACCCCACACACACACACACACACCCATATATATATATTATATCTCTATATCTATATATATATATACGATATATATACTTTATATAATCTATGATATATATATATATATCTATATATACTCTCTCATATGTCTCCATCTGGATAGCCCTCTGCTATCTATCTCTATCTCGCTATCTATCTCTATCTCGATATTCTTCTCTACTCTCTATATATATCATCTATTATTCTATCCACCACCCACCCACCCACCCCCACACCACCTTACTCTCTCTCTATATATCCTCTCTATATATACTCTTCATTCTATATCTATCTATATCTCTCTATATATGTATCATGTACTTCCCTTGGATATACATATGGTACCATCCCTCTTCTCTCACCTATAGATATCTATCTCTCTCTCTATATAGATATCTCTATATCATATAGATCTATATATCTATACATATCTATAATTATCTTATATATGTGTGTTGTGTGTTGTATATAATATGATATCTATCTGAACTATCTCTATATTAGAATATATATATCTACTCTATATTTATTACATTATCTATATATATATATATTCTCTATTTATACTCCTTTCTGTATCTCCATCTCTTCCTCTCTATAATTTTTTTATCTTTTCTTTTCTTTACTGTATTCAATCTCCTACACGACACACACACACACACATGCACACACACACCACACCTACACACACACACTACAGATATATATATATATATATATATATCTATATCATATATATCTCATATATATCTTATATATATATATCATATATTATATATATATATATATATTTATGTATGCTATAACACATTTTATATGTACACACATTGTATATATATATATATACTATATATATATATATAATATATATATTTATAATATATATCTATATATATAATATATATATATATATATATAAACCTAACCTACCCTTGAGCAGATGTGGGATGTAGCAGATAGAGAATGGGCAAAATGAATATGGCCAGTACCCCAGCTTACCTGATGCCGGAGCCGGCCATCCTGCCCTCTAAAGCCTGCAGTTGAAAGAAAAATGAAGAGAATAGGTTTGATTAATATATTTTAAGACATCATAATCATCTTCAGTCCTGCAATAAAAATTAATTATCTACATGTTCTTTTATTGAATTCTTGTGTTTATATATCATTTATATTACAAGGAAATCAAGAGACTTATCCCAATCTCAGGTTGGCAGATACATGCCATGGGCCACTGTACGTCTAGTTTCTTTATTGTATTTACACAATAGATTGTTTCTACAAGTGCTTTAATCACCTTAGGTCGGTTATTAGTCCCCTACTTATTCTTCACCTGGTTCCCCTTTTTTCCTTGACTTTTGGAAAGTGTCTTTTGTATTATTTTTTGTCTTACATGTTACCAGAGTTAAACAATCTAAATATCAGACATCAATAACAATAATAACAGTATTTCTTTCTTTCTTTGTTGGATTTCTTGGCTATCAACCAGCGGCATGTGGCCAAGGTTATTAAGCCAATGGATCCTATTTAATTCCTGTCAATCTATATCAGGTCAAACGTTTGTCTCCCTTAAAAGTTATTACTTTTATTTATTATTTTTTCATCATTTGACATAGTTTGTTGTTTGAAAAATCCATGTTTTTTATTCTTAATATTTTTTTTTATTTGATGTCCTATATAATGGTGTAGTAGGGGGCATCTTGTTGAGGATATGGTCCTATTGTTTGGGTGGTATTGCAAGTGTGGGCAAACTGTGGGGGAAATCCCTTTTTTCAATATGGGATGATGTGGGTAAGTAAGTCTTGTGGCTGTTGACCCTAAGGCGGGCCCCACCACCTCCTCCCTTCTCTCCTTCCTGTGTGCTGTGTCCCACAGTTTCCATTTTTTGTTTTTATTTTGGTGTGGAATTTGGAGGCTGGTCCATCACTGTGCCACGATAGTATTTTTGCTTTTATAGTAAGACACACAACACCTGAGATCTGTACGGACTATTCTAAGGTCGCAATCACCAGTTGAGCCCCGGCTAATTGTTCCAGCCGGCTCATTGCAATGGATACCAGAGTGGCCTGGTAACTCATATTAGCTTTGATTGATTTGATTGGGCACCATGTAGCTTACCGAATGAATTACCCAGAAGTTCATTTACGTGGTTTTCTAAGATTTACTGGCTTTAAGTGAACTTACTGACATCTGAAAAATTACTATTCTATCTGGGTCGTCGAATAGTGCAAAATTCAATAGCTTTATCAATGGCAAAAGTTCAGCAAGAAGTTTGATGTATGAATTCGGCAGTCTGACACTGTAGTTCACAAATTCAGTCGACCATACACCCCCCACTCCAACACTCTTCTGTCTTGGAGTCCGCCGGTATACATATGAAAAAAGGTAAGATGTTTATAAGTATCTCTCTTAACCTCTGGCGTACCTCCACCTCGGGCGCCATGGCCTCATAGCTGATAGAAGCCGAAGCTTCCATGATGGAAAAATTGGGAGTTTCCCTGGCGCTATATTTGCATGACCATGGTATCGATGTAGGAAGGATCTATACACGACTTTCTCGACAGGTCGTGGATTGATTGATTATCTAAAATTATCTGCCGCACCCGCTAGGTCATTATCGGTGAATACCATGTTACTAGACATGATTAAAAATGTTTAAAACGTTAAAAATTTAAATCAATAATATCTTCAAATAACATAAATAGATTAAAATCAAAGCAAATGTTAGCCTCTAAAGTGGCTAAAATCTTGCATAAACATTATGCATAATTAGATTGTTTTGAAAATATTAGTCTCCCTAAGGAAATTATAGACCCTCTATGTCACAAAGCGATCTTCCCCAATACATTTTTCAGTGTGATTGGGGGGACAGTACATACGTCTTTGGTCTGAGAATGTTGCACAGCTTTTTTCCATACATTTGCGATCGTTAATGCTCTTGGCATCCCTTCACAAAGTGTTTCATTTTTTAGCCATCATTGGCCCATGAGTCGTCTTGTTTACCCGATCTTAGTACTGTTATACACTTCCACTTTTCGGGGGGGTTGGGATGGATGCTAGCTTGCCCACTGCCAAGTGTCATCTCTAATGTCTGGCAGTTTGTTTCTGGAGGTATGCCTCCAGTTTTTCCCTCCATTTATCACAATACAACGTTCTGTGGATCTGGGTTTCAGGTCGTGTGTTGGAGAGGAACCGAGCATCCAGGCTGGAGCAGCAGCTGCCTTTGGCCTTCTTATCAGCTCGCATCATTCCCCCTGATACCAACATGCGCTGGCACCCAACATAGGTTATCTTTTACGTGTTGACAATCAGTGCAAGCCAATCTTGACCTCCCTCACTACTGGATGTGATGAAGTTTAAGCTCTTCATTGCTTGCAAGGCACTACAAAAGTCACACTATATACAACGAATGGTTGCGTAAGATCTCTCTAGTCATCTTAACTGCTGTAATGATGGCCTATAACTCTGCAGTGAAGAATCGACTGGCTAGAAAGACTGCCAGATGCCGTCTTCCTTCTGCTCGCTGCTGCAAAAAACCCCGCCATTTTGAGATTTCGACCCATCTGTATAATTGCATCTGTCCCCGGTATTTAGAAAGTGCTGAAGAAAATTTCTCTCGGAACTTCTGCTTCAGGATCTCTCCCATTTTCCCAATTCGGATAAATCCCGGCTCGACTTGATTTAGCCAAGAGGGGAAATTGGGAATTCAACAGACCCGAACCTATAGAGAGATTTAACTTAAGATCTTCCACAATATTCCTCATTACTCCTACCATAGGATCGGCTATCCTCAAGGGGGTTGAAAACCGATTTGGATGTAGGAATCCTGGAATCCTTTGTAGTCCTCGTGTAGTAAATCATATTCATGTATTCTCGTGTGTAATGACAGGGTGGTTCTCACTCTCAGCATACAGGGCCTGCCACAGTGAAGACCTGAAAGCCCACTACGATTCTGAGAGCTTCATTATGCACCGAGTACTAACAACCGAGAACGTGGGAGTTGCAGTAAATAAGCTTCACATCCAATAATCAAGCTTACTCTATAAGCGCTCGGTAAAAAGCGCGAAGCCGTTGTGGCGGTCTGCACCCCAAGATAGATATGAAAGAACCGCAAAATACTAAAGTGCTTTGTAGCCTTTACTTTCAACAGTTTGATGTGAGGCACCCATGTAAGCTCTTGGTCAAAAGTTAGACCCAAAGTAACTTCACCCTCTTGGACAAATTGTCAGTGGGTTTGGCTCCTCATATAGGGAGACATGGAATTTTCCTCTTTTGTGGAATGCATAGCCAGTGGTCTTGCTTGGGGAAAATTTGAACCCATGATATGTTGTCCACTGTACAACCTGATTGTACTGCAGCCGCATGTGTCCCTTGCACATCCTGTAAAAGCTTCCTCCTGAGCAGTACAGTGTAAATCCTCCACATACAGATTACATGAGACAGAACTTGGAACACCTTTACAATGTCCATTTAATAGGCAAATGGCAAACGGGTCACACTTAAACCTCCCTTGTGGGGACCCCTTTCCAGCTGATCTTGTCCAGGTTAGAGAAACTTTTCCACCCAACT
>NW_023640525.1:2500-17500 GCF_015228065.2 Penaeus monodon | reverse complement strand
AAAAAAAAATTTTTTTAATAAAAAATTTTTTTTAAAAAAAAAAACCCCCAAAAAAAAAGGTTTGGGGAAAACCCTTTTGGGGGAAAAAACCCCAAAAAAAAAGGGAAAAAAAAAAAAACCCCCCTTTTTTGGGGTTTTTTGGAAAAAAAAGGGTTTTTTTTTTTTAAAAAAAAAATTTTTTTTTTGGGGGGTTTTTTTTTTTTTTTTTTAAAAAAAAAAAAAAACCCCCCCCCCAAAAAAAAAGGTTTCCCCAAATTTTAAAACCCCCCCAAAAATTTAAAAATTTTTTTTTTAAAAAAAAAAAAAAACCCCCAAAAAAAAAAAAAACCAAAAAAAAAATTTGGGGGGCCAAAAAAAAAAAAGGGAAAAATTTTAAAAAAAAAAAAAAAAGTTTTAAAACCCCCCCCAAAAAAAAATTTAAAAATTAAAAAAAAAAAATTTTTTTTTAAAGGGCCCCCCTTTTTAAAACCCCCCCCCAAAAAAAGGAAAAAAAAACCCCCGGAATTTTAAAAAAAATTTTTTAAAAAAATTTTTCCCCCGGGGTTTTTAAAAAATTTTAAAAAAAAAAAAAAAATTTCCCCGGTTTTTTGGGGGGAAAAAAAAACAAAAAAAAAAAAAAAAAAAAATTTTTTTTTAAATTTTAAAATTTTTTAAATTTTAAAAAAAATTTTTTTAAAAAAAAAAAAAATTTTTAAAAAAAAATTTTAAAAAAATTTTTTTTAAAAAAAAAAAAAAAAAAAATTTTTTTTAAAAAACCCTTTTTCCAATAAAAAAATTTGGGGGGAAAAAAAAAAACCCCCCCGGCCAAAAACCAAATTCCAAACCCCCAAAAAAAAAATTTTCCCCCCCAAAATTTTAAAAAAAAAAATTTTTTTTTTTTTTTAAAAAAAGGAAAAAGGGGAAAAAATATTAAAAAAAAAAAAAAAAAATTTTTTTTAAAAAAAAAAAAAACCTTTTTAAAAAAAAAAAAAAAAAAAATTTTTTTTTTTTTAAAAAAAAAAGGGGGTTTTTAAAAAAATTTCCCCAGGGGTTTTTTCCCAAACAAAAAACCTTTTTTTGGCCCCTTTTTTTTAAAAAAAAACCCCCTTTTTCCAAATTTAAAAAAAAAAAAAAAAAAAAAGGGGAAAAAAAAAAACCCCAAATTTCCCGGGGTTTTTTAAAAAAAAAATTTTTTTAAAAAATTTTAAAAAAAAATTTTTTTAAAAAAAAATTTTTTTTTAAAAAAAAGGGGAAAAAAAAGGGTTTCCCCCCTTTTTTTTTTCCCCCTTTTCCCTTTAATTTTTTTAAAAAATTTTCCCCCCCCATTTTTTTGGGGGAAAAACCCTTTTTTAAAAACCAAAAAAAAAATTAAAACCCCCCGGGGGAAAAAAAAAAACCCCTTTTCCTTTTGGGGAAAAAACCCCCTTTTAAAAAATTTTTTCCCCCCCCTTTAAAAAAAAAAAAATTTTTTTTAAAAAAAAAATTTTTTTTAAAAATTTTCCCGGGGGCCCTTTGGGGGGGTTTTTTTAAAAATTTAAAATTTAAAACCAAAAATTTTTAAAAAAAAAAAACCCCCAAAAAAAAAAATTTTCCCCAAAATTTTGGGGAAAAAATTTTTGGGAAAAAAATTTTTTTTTTTTTAAAACCGGGGGGGGGCCCTTTCCCCGGGGGAAAACCCCCCCCTTTTTCGGGGGGGGTTTCCCTTCCTTTTTTTTTAAATTTTAAAAAAAAAACCCCCCTCTTTTTTGGCCCCCGGGGGGGTTTTTTTAAAACCCCCCCCTTTTTTAGTTTTTTTTTTTAAAAAAGGGGGGTTTAAATTCCCTTTTGGTGGGGGGGGAAAAGGGAACTGAAACCCCCCCAAACCCCTTTTTTTTGGGGTAGGGGGTTTTTTTTTTGGGGGTTTTTGGGTTTCAGGGGGGGGGGGGGAAAAAAAGGGGGGAAAAAACCTGGAACCCCTTTTTTTTCCCCCCCTTTTCCCGGGTTTTTTTAAAAAGGGGCCCTTTTCCCGGGAAAAAAAATTTTTTTTTCCCCCATTTTTTTGGGGGGGAAAAAAAAACCCAAACCCCGGGGGGCCCCGGGAGACCAAAAAAAAAATTTTGGGGGAATTTTTCCCCTTTTTTTTGGGCCCCGGGGGGGTTTGGGGGGGAAAGGGGGGGGGAAAACGTCTTTTTTTTCCCCCCCCAAAACCCTTTTCCCCCCGTTTTTTTTTTTTTTAAAAATTTTAAAAAATTTTTTTTGGGGTTTAAAAACCCCCCCCTTTTTTTTAAACCCCCCCAAAAAAAAGGGGGGGGGGGTTTTTCCCCAAAAGGAACCAAAAAAAAAAAAAACCCCCCCTTTTAAAAAAACCCCCCAAACCCGGGGAAAAACCCAAAAATTAAACCATTTTTTTTTTGGGGTTGAAAAGGAAAAAAAGGGTTGGGGGGGCCCCCTTTAAAAAAATTTTTAAAAATGAAAAAAAAAAAGGGTTTAAACCCAAAAACCCCAAAAAAAAAGGGGGGCCCCGGGGGGAAACCCCCCCCAAAACCCCTTTTTTCCCCCCCGGGGGGCCCCCCCCGGGGGGGTTTTTTTTAAAACCCCCCCCCCGGGGGGTTTTTTTAAAATTTTTTTTAAAAAAACCATTAACCCGGAAAAAAAAAAAATTCCCCCCCAAATTCCGGGTTTTTTTTTGGGGGGTTTTTTTCCCCCTTTTTTTTTAAAATTTTTTAAAAATTTTTTAAAAAAAACCCGGGGGGACCCCGGGGTTTTTTTTACCCCCCTTTTTTCCCAACCGGTTTTTTCCCCCCCGGGCCCAAAAAATTCCCCAAAAAAAAAAAAAAATTTTTTTTTTTTAAAAATTTAAAAAAACCAAAAAAAAACCCCTTTTGGGGGCCCCCCCCCTGATCTTCCATTGGGGAAAAATGTTTCCCACCCGAACTCTAAATTTCCTGTTTTGCAGGAAGTTTTGTAGAAATTTGGTAATGTCTCCCTTTAAAACCCAAAGTCATACCCCTTCAAAGAGTATGTCCATGCTTCCAAAAAAGTACACGTAAGCCCCTTTTCCAAAAGGGCAAAAAAACTGCTAAAAATGGACGTTGCGGGGGCGGGAAGAAAATTTTGTATAGCCCGTTTCCCCTCCTCACAAGGCATTTTTTGGTCGATCCTCAATTTTTTTTAAAGCCATATTTTATTGGGGTCAAAAATTTTTTTTTTTTTTCTAGCCAAAACCCTGTCCAAAACCCGAAGTTTTCCCTTTTTCCCCCATCAGCTTCAGATGCAGCTGGTGAGGGGAAAAATGGTCTGTAAATTTTCCGGTGTTGGGAAACAAACTTTCCAGGGGGGGGGGAAAAAGGTTTTAATTTTCCTGGGGTTTGGGTTGGGGACCTTGGGCCCCTTTTTAAAATCCCTTTGGGGATTTTGGAACAGGGAAAACCCTTTTCCTTTTTGGGGGCTCGGGCCCCCCCCAATGAGTTCCCTTTTTATAGGGAAAAGGAAATTCCTTTTTGGACTTCCCCAACCGGAGGTGGAAAACGAAGGAAAAACCCCTTCCCTTTTGGGAAAAATGGCCCAAAGGGGAAAAAAAGTTTTTTTGCCTGGGAAGTTTATACCTGGAAGAACAAACATGGGTTTTTTTTTCCGTTTTAGGGAGAAGAGTGGAGAACGAGCAGGGGGAAGATGCTCCAGAGGGATCTCTTTCCATGGTTTAGGGTAAACTCATTAGCAACATCGGGTTTTTTCTGGTGATGATTGGCCATCTATCTTCAAGCAGGGTTTTGATATGGAAATTTTCTCTTCCTAGCAATCTTACGGGACCTTTTCCCCAAAAAACCCATGGGTAAGGGGTCCCAGAGTTAAAGAGGGGGACCTATTGGCTCCACAAGTCCGTCTAAACCTCCTTTTGCCAAAAAAGCCGGGGCCCGGGGTTGGGGCTTTTTTTAACTGATTTAAAAAGGGTTTCCTCTGGGCAAACGTTTCAACTGCCCTTTAAAGCAGCTTTTTTTTCTCTCAAATCGGGGAAAAAAAATGCCCCATTTGGGCCCCATGATGGCTAAAAGTCAAAAACACTTTGGGGAAGGGTGTAAGAGCCATTAAAAAGATGGCACATTTGTGGAAAAATGTGCAACATTTCCCCAACCAAAGGCCTTAAAGTACTTGGTCCCCCATATACCCTGAAAAAAAGTTTTTTAGGGGGGATTGTTTAAATAGAGGGTTCCCTTTTTGTTTCCTTAGGGAGACTTTAAAATTTTCCCAAAAAAATTTAATTAGCTAAAGTTTTTTTGCAAAATTTTATATACTTAAAGCTAATATTTATCTTTTTATTTTTTTTTTTTTTTTATTGTTTTTTGTAAAAATTTTATTTAAAAGATTTTAAAATTTTAAAAAATTTTAATATTTCTTTTAACAAAGGGATTCGTCGCTAATGCCCTTTAGCTGTTGACCGGGAGATTTTTGAAAATCCCAAAAATCCCTTGCTCTCACAAAACTTGGGTTTGGCCCTTCATCAAAACCACCATGGTACTGGGGGGTCGACGGTTTCTGTCCCCCTTCTTTTGGGAATTTGGGTGCTTTGGGTGCAAGGGGAATTTGGGGATGTGAATTTATTAAACCAAAACCTCTTGAACACACTGGGAAATCATTAAAAAGATCCTTGCAATACTGCATTTTATCAAAAAAAGATTCCCGTTGGGGGTTCAAAAATCGCCATCTCTGGCCCCTCCATTGACTGGAATTAAACCCTTTCACCCCCCCAAAATTATTGGGGAAAGTGTCGCTTCCATGTAAGTCTTCCCATGACCTGCCAATTTAATTTCCCAAAATGTGAATCAGGTGAAAAACCTATTGGAAAAAGGTTATATTGGAAATGTCCCCTTTTGATAAAGGGGAAAGGCCGGGGGTGTCACTGTTAGTAAAACTACATTCCTAAATCTTTAAAAACCAAGGAAATTTCCCAAAGGCCCCTTTTCCCCGAGGGTTGCACAAAATGTCTCCCCAAAGAAAGATTTTCCGCCAATTTTTAAAAAACTCTCCCAAAAGGAGAAAAAGGGGTTTTGGCAAAAAGCCCAAAATAAGGGAATTTTCCCCAAAAAAACATTTTATTTGGGAAAAATGTGGGGGGGAAAAGGGAAATTTTTATAAAAATTTTAAGTTTCCCCTTGCAAACCCCATTCTCAAAGCCTTCACCTTGCCAGTTTGGGGGGTCGGGAAACTGGATGGGGCCCGGGAAAAGGGGGAAAATCCCTGACGTACCATTCTGCTACCCCCCCCATGAGGTCCATTATCAAAAGGTCCCCTTAATGGGGCCCACACTTTGGAATACCTCAAGGGGGGGAAAGGGGTAATTTTTTTCCTTTTAGCAACACAAAATTGGGAAAATTCCAAAAAGGGTTAAATTCAAGATGTTGCAGTTCTTTTCCCATTTTTGCCCCCTTTTTAATTTCCCCTGCCCTTTGGGTTGGGTTCCGTTCTTTTTTGTTTTTCTTTTAAAAAAAGGGTTTTTTGGGCAACCCCGGGTTGGGCCCCCTTTTTGTCCCTTTCCAGGGTCCTAGGATTTCCTTTTTTTTAATGGTTAAAAAATTTTTCCCCAAAAAGGGTTTCCCTTGGGCAGGTTTTGGATTTCTTTGCCTGGGGGAAAAAACGGACCCGAGCCCTTTTCTTTTTGGGCATTCTTACCCAGACGGAGGCCCCTGTGGATAATTTTGGCAGCTGGAAATTTTTGGGAAAGGTTCAGGTTCCCTTTTCCTGGGCAAAGGGATTCCTTTAGCCTTTTAACTTTCCCGGGGCATTCGGCCTACAACAGAGGCCCCTGTGGATGTCGTGGCAGGGTGGAGCTGTCCCCCATTGAGGCCTTTTGGGCCTTTTAAAGGGTTTTTTTTTCCCAAAAACCCTTTGTTTTGGGGGGAGGGGTTCCCCTTTAATTTGACCCCTCACTCCTACTCCGTTTCTTTGGGGGACAACCCCCCAGAAACAGTGTCAGCAATTTTGGGGGAGAAAATTTAAAAAGGGAAATTTGGGAGGAAGGGGTATGTTGTAAGGAACATTTTAGGGCAAGGGTTGGGGGAAGGGGGATGGGGGGTAAAAAAACCCCAAAACCCAAAAAAACCTTTTTCCTGGGGTGTGGGAAACACCCCAAAAGGGCCAAAATCGCTTTGCCTCTGGAAAACTAACTTTAAACCTTGCTCCCTTATTTACCAATACTTCCTTTTCCCAAAAAAGTACCTTTTACTTGCTTTGGGAAAAAAGCTTCCCTGAATTCTTTTCAGTGGTAACAGAATTTTGGACCTTTTTCAGTTTTCATCCCCCTTGAAACCTGTTGTACCACAATTTACACATACTCTTGGTTGTCCCTTTTTTTTTTAAAAAGGAAGGGGTTGGCTTTCCAGCCCATAACCCTGGCCCGTGGAAACACCGCCCTAGGGTTGGGGGCCTATGGGGTTTCCTTTTAGGTGGTACCATTTCTAAAAATTAACCATTCTGGAGGATAAAGGGTTTAAAAGTTTTTAAAAAAAAGCTGGTTTCAACTTTTTCCAAAAAACCAAACAACTTTCTTCCTAAAACGTTTTAAAAATTAAAATTCCTTTTATTTGTCTAAAAAATTTTATTTCTTCAGAATACCCCTCAGGTCTCTGGAAAAAAAACCCAAATTTCCCCCCCATTTTTGGGGTTTTTGAGGAGAACATGAAACTTGGGGCCCCCGGGAAAGGGCATATCGCACGTAGAGGTCACTCCCCCTCTGGTGGGCAAAACCTCAATATCTCAAGGGGGGATTTTGCGAGGATCACGTTGAATACTTCAACTATTTTTTTGATGTTTTAAATTTAAAAATGTCAAAAATCCATGACTGATAAAAAAACCCCAATGGTCTTCAATTACTAAAAACTTTTCTTTTAAAGAAATGCTTTCCCTTTTTCCAAGGTAAATTTCCTTAATTTGGGTTGAGGGGGACTTTTTCCCCTTTTTTCCTTGGTTTTTGGGGAAACCCCGGGGAAACCCTTATGAAACCCCCTTCTTTCCCTTTGGAAGCTGGGGAAAGGGTTCCCCCAGTGGGGCGTGTGATGTTCCAGAGGGAACCGGTCGAGGGATTGCGTAGCTCGGGCAGGGGGAGAGCTAGATTTTTTGTAAATTTTTTAGTTCTCATACAAAATTTGGGAAATTTTTCATTTCCCCACCCCCCCACCCCCCCAGGGGTCCAAAACGAGGGGGGAAACCCATTAGTTGGGGGTCAAAATTTCCCAAAAACCACAGGGGGGAATGAGGGAAAAATAACCCCAGCCCCTATTACAAGGGGGGACTTGGGGTAGGGCCCCAAAATTTTGAACCCAGCCCCAATTTGGATTGACCGCCGGGCCTTGACTAGCCACCCCCCTCCCAAAAAACCAAATAACGGGCCAAAGAGGGGTGTTTTCTAAACCCGCAGGGCGCAGGTGCAGCATCGTCAACTCCCCGGACTCCCCGCCCCCGGGAAAAACGGGATTTCCCCCGGGGACGGCCGACACACGTGGGGGGTTCTCCCTGGCCCCAAGGGTGGAATGAACCCGGGGGGGGGTAACCCATCCCCCCCCCATAGGGCCCTTTGGGCACCCAGGGGAAACCCTTTTGGGTTTATCCCCCTTTTATGGGGACCCCCCCCGTATGGGGGAGTTCCCCCTTGGGCCGACTCCCAGATCATTGGGACCCCTTTACGCCCCCCACCGCGGCTTTTGGGGGCTTCCCCCTTAAGGGGGGAATACCCAAAAATACTAAAAAAACCCTTTCAAAACTAAAAAAAAAAAAAACCTACCCGGGTTAAATTTTTACTGAAAAACCCTAAAAAAAAAAAGATGGGTTTTAACCCTCTGGAAGAAAAAAATAAGCCCTTAAAAAATTACAATGCCCAAATTCCAATTGAAAGAAAAAAATTGCTAGAGGCCCCTAAAAAAAGATAAAAAAAAACTAATCCAAAGGATCTCTTCCTCATAACAAAGGGGAAAAACCAAAAAATTCCCGCAAAGAAGTACTTCATATGAGGACCTGGCAAACTTTTAAAAAAAGAACAAAATAATCAAATTATTGAAACAGAGATCAAATTTTAAAAAAAGGGAAAACCCCCAAATTCAAAAGAAGATCCCAAAGAAACAAATCCAGGGAATATAAAACATAGAAAATCCCAAAACCTATAAAAAAAAAAAAAAAGGAAAAAATTTTTAGCCATATCTGATAAACCCCAGAGGGTACTCTTTGGGTAACGTGATGACGGCCCCCCCCTTTTTTTTTTATTGGGTTTTAAAAACAAGGGGGGAAAAATAAACATAACGAAACAAAAAAAAAAAAATTTTTTGCAAGAATAAAACCAAAAGGGGGGGGGGCCGGGGGAAATTGCCAAATAGGATTTTCATCAAGGGGAAAAACCCGGGGGTACCTGGTCAAACTACCTTGGTTTGATTTTGTTGGGCGATTTTTTAGATTATTATTTTTATATTTCAGGTTTTTTAATATTTTCCGTTTTTTGGGGTTTTTTTTTTTTTTTTTTTTTTTTAAGGGGGCCAAACCCCCCCCCAAAAAGGGGGGTAGCATAAAAAAAAAAATAATAAAACTCGTGGCACGCCCGCCATTCAAATTTACAAAACCTCTATCTATTTTCTATTCATCTGTCCAAAATATTTTTTTCTCCTTTAAAACTCTCTATCTATCTGGAGTGCAAACATACCCACAAATATATGATGAACATGATTACTAAACGAGCCTATGAACAATTATCTAAATCCCTTTAATTTCGCTTTCTCTAAACATCGATTTTTTGTTTATTATGTCCCTTTACCCCCTCACAAAAAACGAGAAGGAATTGGGCAAAAGTAAAATTTTGGGCCCGGGTTTTTTTTAATTTTGTTAAACATATGCACGGGAGTTTAAAATTAAACCCCATAAAACTCATGGGGGAGATTAAAAATTTCACAAAGCAAGTTCTTTCTGGGGAAAATTTCTATATTTCTTTTGCTGTGCTTTCATTTCTGATTTCCGTAAATTTTTTTAGCTTTAAAACCCTCTATAACTTTTTCTGCACACTAACCCCATTTTTGGGGCTTTTCAGGAAATTTTTTTTCGAATTTTTAAAGTGTCCCTTTCTATCCGACTCAACTTTGGGGTTCGGCAGGTGGTTACCGTTTTTATTTTTTTTTGGGCCTGATCGAACTTTTTTTTTTTTTGTGTTGGGGGTTGGGGTGTTTGCCCTGTCTGCCCCTTAAAAATAATAAAAATAGATTGTAGCATCAACTTCCATTTTAAAATAGGAATATACATATATGCAAAATTTTTTACATTATATAAAAAACAAAAAAAAAAAAAAAAAAAAAAAAAAAAAAAAAAAAAAAACCAAAAATAAAAAAAAAAAAAACAAAAACCAACACCCACAAACACACACACCAAAACACAAACAACAACACACCACACACACACACAAACCCCCACACACAAACCCCACCACAAACACACCAAAAACACACCCACACAAACCAACAAAAATTAAAATATAATAAAATATTATTAAAATAATTTTTATATAAAATTTTACTTTTTATATTAATATATCAACACACAAAAAACAAAAAAAAATTTATAAAAAATTAAAATATATATATATATATATTTATATAATTATTAAAAATATATTATATATATTATATATTTTTAACCTTTTTCCTAAAGGGAAAAATATATATATATATATATATTATATTATATATTTTAATAATTATTATAATTAAGATTTTATATTATTTTGTTTGTTGGGGTGTGTTTAAAAAAAATAGATTGGCAGCATAAAAATTCCCAGTATTAAAATATATGTTTTTATCATATATTTCCTCTTTTTTATTATAAAAAAAATATATAATTTTATATAATATATTAATTTTATATATTTATATAATATATATATTATATATTTTAAAAAAAGGTGTGTGTCTGGTTTTTGTTTTTTTTTTTTTTTTTTTTTTTTTATATGTATAAATATATGTATATAGATATCATATATATATAAAACATTAGAGTTTAGTTTTCCAAAAAAAAGCCCCAAAAATTTTTGGGTCCTATTCCTATGGGCCGGGGGTTTTTCCCTTTCCCTTTGATCTGCCCGGAGGAGGTGGTCGAGCTTTCATTTTTTTTTCCAGTTTTCGGCATAAGCACTTTTTCACTGGTTTTTGGGGAAAAAATACGCCCTTTTTTTGCTCCACTGAGCGTTTTTTTATTTGTACCCTGGGGACATGCATTCCCGCGGCACACCCTATGCTCACCACGGCGCGCCCCACACACCACAAAAACACAAAACACCCCAAAACACACAACAACCCACACAAACAAACACAACGAAAACACACACACCCAAACCCCACACCCCACCGTCCTTTAAAGGCACCAGGTGTCTCTCCGGGCCCTTTTAAAGCCCTTGGTTTCCCAAAAAAAGAGGTGGAAAGCGAGGAGGGGGGGGGGGGGAATGTAAAGAAGAGGGGGGGGAGGGAAATGAGGAGAGAGAGGGGGGGGGGGGGGAAAGAAAGGGGTTGAAAAAAGAGAGAGGGGCGGGAGGGAAATGAAGGGGAAAAAGAAATGTAAAGAAAAGGGGGGGAGGGAGGGGACAAAATGGGAGGAAATTTTAAAGAGAGGGAAAGGGGGGGAAAAAAAGAGAGGAATGAGAGGGGAAAAAGGGGAAAGGGGGGGGGGAAAAGGAAAGAAAAAAGAAAAGAAAAGGCGGGGGGGGGGGAAGAGGAAGAGGGGTTTGGTTTTTAAAAAAAAAGAGGGGGGGGGCAAACAGAGAGAGAGAGTGCCCGGGGGGGTAGGAAGTTAAATGGGGGAGGTGGGGGGGGGGTAGGGCCAAAAAAAAGTAAAAGGAGGGGAAGGGGAAAAGAAAGGAAAGGGAAGAGGTAGGGGAAGGGGGGGGGGGAAGGGAAGAAAAAAAAGAAAAGAAGAGAGAGAGAAAGGGGGGGGAGGAGGGGGAGAGAGAAGGGGGGGGGGGGAGGGAGGGGAGAGAGGAGAGAAAAGAGAGAGAAGAAGACGAAAGAGAGAGAGAGAGAGGGGAAGAGAAAAAGAGAGCTAGAGGAGAAAAGCGGGAAAAGGGGGGGGAGGAGAAAGGAAAAATTTTTAAAGAAAAACCCCGGGCAAGGAAAAAAGGCCCAGAAAAAGAAGGGAGAAAAAAACCCCCCCGATTAAAGCGAATTGTTTTTGGCTGGAAAAGTTTTTTTGGTTAAAATCCCTTTTTTTAAATTTTTAAAATTTTGTTAGATTTTAAATTTTTTCCAAAATTCATTTTTAAAAATAAATTTTTTTTTTTTTCTCTTTCAATATTATTATTTTTAAAAAGAAAGTTTTGTTAATCCAAAAAAACCCATTCCCATTTTTTTTCAATATTTTCCTTCTATTTTTTTTTTAAAACTTGACTGTTTTTTTGAAAAAAAAAAATTTTCATTTAATAAACCCCCCTTTTTTTCATATAGACCATTTTTAAAACAAAAAACTATTTTTTTATTTTTTTTAGTTTGTTTGATTATAAAGTTTCCGGGGAGGGGATAAATTAAATTTTTTAAGCCCCAAAAAAACCTTTGCCCCCAAAATTTTTTTTTGACTATTTTATTCCTTTTCCCTTCTTTTTTTGGGGCAATTATTAAGCGTGTTTCCTTTTTAATTTGGGGTGCAAAACAAGGGGGATTTTGATATTAATAAAAAAAAAAATCCTGTTTTTAATTTTATTGGTTTTTTTCAAGGTAGTTGTTGGGGTTTTATAGAGGGGACCCCCCTGGTCCCCTAAAAACCCCCGGTTACGGGGTTTGTATTTCCTTGAAACCCCCGGTGGGTCCCGCCCAAACCCCGGGAATTTTTCTCCGCCTTGGAGGGGGGGGAAAGCCCAAACCCCCGGTTTAAGGGACCCCTTTAAATTTTTAATCCCGGGTTTTTCCTTTTAAAAATTTTATTTCAAGGACAAAACTTAGAAGGGAAATAATTTGATAAAAAAATTTTAAAATTAACCTGTTTTTAAAATTTTTTTTTTAAAAGGTAAATCCAACGAAAATTTTAGGGGCATGGAATTTAAAATCCTTTCGGACTAAGCCCAATTTTAAACACTTTAACTCTTTTCGGCGAAACCTATTCCTTTCCCCGTGGTTTTTTGTAACCCCAAATTCAAAACTTTGGGCCTTGGGCGGGGCCCGAAACCCCCAAAACCACTTTTTTTTTTTTTTTTTGGGTTGGAGGGGACCCCCCATTAAACCCCTGATTTAAAAGGGGTTTTATTTAATTTTCCTGAAGAAATTTTTATTTTCAAAGGGGGCCCCCCAAAAACCCTTTCAATATTTCCATTATGCAAGTAAAACCCCAAAACATTTTCAGGAAAATTAGACCTTTTTTTGGTCCCTTTTTTCCCAGTATTTAAACAAAATTTAAAATTTCCGGAAAATTGTGGCAAAGCAAAGGTTTAGGGGACCCCTAATTTTTAAACTAAATTTTCCGGGAAAAGGCTTTTTACTCAAAATCATTTTTTTCCTTTTCAAACCCAAAAAGGGGTGTTCTGGTTTGCACCCTTTTTTGCTTTTTTTTTTTTTTTTTTTTTTTTTTTTTTTTTTTTTGGGTTTGATGGGGAGGTTCCCGCCTTAACTTCCTTAGCCTTTGGGAAAAATTTTTTGTTTGATGGTTTTTAAAGGGCCCCTTTATTCCCCCGTAAAGTTAATTTTTCCCCCAAAACTTACTTTTTTTATTTTTTCTTTAAGTAATTATTCGCTTTGTTAAAATCTTAAAAGAAAAGTTTTTCCTCGTGTTTAATTTTCCCCCTTGGGTTGGCTTTTAAAAATTTTTGATTTGGATTAAAAGGAAAAGGACCGGGAAACCCCGAAAAAACTTTCCCCCCCCCTTTTTAAACCTATAAATAATTTTTTTTGGGGGGGATTTGGGGCATTTTTTTTTTTTCTTTTTTTTCTTTTTTCCTTTTGGGTTTTTCTTTCAGGGGATGTTTTTTTTTCCTGAAAATACAGTTTGGGTTTGGATTGGTTTCCAAGATTTATGTTTTACCAAGGAAAAAATTTTCCTTTTATTGGGGGGCCCCCCAAGTGGGACGCTTTTTCAAAAATGTAAATTAACCTTTTTTATATCCCTTATTTTTAAAAAATTCAGATTAAGAAAGTATCAAAACCAGGAAAAAACGTGGGGTTTTCTCCCTTAAAATTTTTCGACCCCCGGCGGTTGAGGAAATTAAAGGGAAAATTAACCCTATTAAATTTTTTTTATTTGTTTTTAAAAACCTAGTTTTAAAAAGCCAAACCCTTTATGGCCCAAAATTTTGGATAAGTTTTTTTTTTAATTTGTTTTAATTTTTTTGCAAATTTTTTCCTTTTTTTTTCTGTCTTTTCGTTTTTGCACGATTTTATGTTCCCCCAAAATAAACCCCCTCCTGGTTTTTTTGATCCAAGCCAAAACAACAACAAGGAAAAACATTTTTTTGAAAAGGGGGGGCCCAAACAACCCCCCTAAAACCCAAAAAAACGGATTTAAAAAACCCCGGACAAAAATTTTTAATAAACGAAACAAATACAAAACCCTGAAAACCCAAAAAAATTTAAAAAAACCCCCGTGGGGAAAAAAAACTACCGAAAATTAAAAGGGGCCACAAAGAAAAAATTTAAAATTTCCAAAAACCTTTTGCCAAAACCAAAAATTATTTTTCCTTTTCAAGCCCCCCTTCCAAAAAAAACCCAAAAAACCGCCCCCCACCGAATAGAGACCCAAAAACACATTTCAAACCCACACCAAACCACTACAACAACCCCAAAAAACACACAACACAACAAACACACCCCCAACAACAAAATAAAAAAAACAACCCAAAAAAACACGGAAAAAAAATAAAAAACACAAACAAAAACCAAAAACACCACCCGCAAAACCCCACCCCCAAACCCCCCCGCCTCCCATAAAAAAAACTCTTTCAAACCCCCCCCCCCCCTTCCCCCCAGAACCCCCAAAGGGGAAAAAAACACCACGGGCCCCCCTCGCCCCCTTCTAAAACCCACCTTTGGAAAACCCCCTTTCAAACCCCCGCCCCTTTTTTCAAAAATTTTTTTTTCCCAAGAACCCCCACTAGAAAACCCCATAAACCCCCCCGGGGGGTTTTTAAAAAAAAACCAACAAACAAAACCCATGCCCCCCCCACCCCCCCCTATAAAAAAAAACCCCCCCCCTTATTTAAAAATCCCAAATTTATAAAATTTTATTATATTTGGGGGTTTTTGGTTGGTTGTGTGGTTGTGTTGTTTGTTGTTTTTTTTTTTTTTTTTTTTTTTTTTTTTTTTGGTTTTTTAAAATTTTTATATTTAAAAATTTTTAATTTTTTTTAATATTTATTATAAATATTATATATGTTAATTTTGTATATTAAACATTAAAAACATATTCATTTTAAAACATAATAATATATTTATATATATAATTATATATTTTTATATAAATATATATAATATTTTATATTATTATAAATAGATACATTTTTATATAAAATATATATATATATTTTTTATTTAAAATAATATTATTGTGTGTGTGTGGGGGGGTGTGTGGGGTGTTTTTTGTGTGTGTGTGTGTTTTGTGGGGGGTGTGTGTTTGTGTGTGTGGGTGTGTGTGTTTTTTGTTTTCTTTTTGGGGTTAATTTTATATTTAAATTTTTTATATAATTTAATTTTATTTTTATTTAATTTTAATTAAATTAAAAAAAAACCATCTTTTTTTTTATTTTTGAAAAATGTGTTTTAAATAAAGTTTTTGAAAAATCATGTTTTAAAAAACTTTATTTATTTTATTATAATTAAAATCAAATAATTTATTTTTAAACTTTATATAATTTTTCTATTTTGTTCCCCCCTTTTTCGTATTTGTTTTAAAAACAAAAAAAAAAAAAAATAAAAAAAAAAAAAAAAAAAAAAAAATTTTATGGAATAGGTGCCGGTTTGTTTTGTTTGGTTTTGTGTGTGTTGGTAGGGTTTTTTGGGGGTTTTAATTTTTATTTCTTTTTGGTTTGGCAACACTTGGGCCCTTTTTTTG